>NC_040906.2:108212126-108501559 GCF_004126475.2 Phyllostomus discolor | reverse complement strand
ACACATTAAAAGTAAACTTTAAAAAAAACATGTAACCAGTCTCATCACACTCTGGGACAACAATTTCAAATGCTGGTAGGAAAACCACCCAACTGGACATTTAAAGGTACAGATGCAGATTTTCATGTTAAAAAATATTTTGAAAAAAATCATCTCTTTTTAGGACAGACCAAGTTCCTGTGTCTCCACACCCATGCCCACACGTGTTTTCTGTTCTCTGGCAGTGGTCAGCCCCCTGGCTGTGCGGTGGTGGTGCAGTGCAGGGGTTTGGTGAGCCTTTCCGGAGTGATCAGTGACGCTGAGCATCTGTTCCTGCACTGACTGAATGTTTGTGCATCTCCTTTGAAAGAAAAGACTGTTCAAGTCCTTAGGTCCATCATTTATATTGGTTTTGGTGTTGTTCAGTTGTAGGAGTTCCCTGTACATTCTGGATATTAATCTCCACTCAGATATATGATTTTAAAATATCTTTCTCATTTGGTGAGTTGACTTTTTACTCTATTGATAGTATCCTTTGATAACCAAACTTTAAAATTTTGATGAAGTCCAATTCTTCTTTCTGACCTATGCATTGTTGTCATATAAAAATATCACTGCCAAATTCAACATCATGTAACTTTTTTCCTATGTTTTCTCCTAAGAGTATTACAGTTTTCATTCTCACATTTAAACCTATGAGTTAATTGTTATGTATGGTGTTAGGCAAGTAAGGGTCCAACTTCATTCTTTTACATCTAATACCCAGTTTTCTCAGCATCGTATTTTGAAACAAAAATTGTCCTTCCTCCACTAAATTGTCTTGAACTCGTGTTGGAAGTCATTCAACCACACAGGCAAGAGCTTGTTTCCGGCCCCTTCACTCCCCTGGTCTGTGCTCGGGTCCTGACACCAATGCCGTGCTGGGCTCTGCGGGGAACGTTCAGTGAGGACGTGCGAGCCTCGGACTCTTCTCATTTTTCAAGATTGTTTGAGCAATTCAGGGTTCTTTGTGATTCCATGTGAATTGTAGGATGAATAGTTTTATTTCTGAAAAAAAGCATCATTAGAATTCTGATAGAGTTTGCAACGAATCTGTAAGTTACTCCGGGTAGCACTGACATTTTAATAACATTAAGTCTCCCAGTCCATGACTATGTCTGTTTGTTTATGTCTTCTTTAGCTTCTGTCAGCAGCGTTTCGTAGTTTTCAGTGCACACAGCGTTCACCTCCTCGGTTAATTCTTAAGCATTTTATTCTTTTTGATGCTGTTATGTATGGAACTGTTTCTTTCTTTCAGGGTTGTTTACTATGAGTGTATAGAAACAACTGACTTTTACATGTTGATTGTGTATCCTCTTACTCTACTGAATTCATTTTTATATTCTAATGGGCTTTTGTGGGATATTTATGGTTTTCTAATGATAAGACTGTGTCACAAGTGAAGACAGATCATTTTGCTTTTTCATTTACAGTTGGGATGCCTTTTGTTTCTTTTCTTGCCTGACTGCTCTGGCTAGAATTTCTAATACTAGTGTGAACAGAAAGTGGCAAAAGCAGGCGTCCTCATTTCTTCCTGAAACTGTAGGGAAAGCTCTGTGTTCCACCATTAAGTCAGCTTGTGGTGTTTAATGTATGGCTTTCATTAGTTAAGGTAGTTTTCTTTTTTCATTATTAATATTAAAACCACTAATTTCTTTTTTTAACATTTCTTTAATTTTAATTGTTGTTCAAGTACAGTTTTCTGTCTTTTACTCCCATCCCAGCCCCCCCCCACAGTGTTCCCACCTGGCTCCCATTTCCAGCCCCCCTAGGTTTGGTCCATGTGTCCTTCATACTTGTTCTTGTAAACCCTTCCCCTTTCCCCTGAAATTCCCTCCCCTCTCTTGCTCTGGTCACTGTCAGCCTGTTCTCTATTTCAGTGTCTTTGGTTATATTTTCTTGTTGTTTGTTTTGTTGTTTAAGTTCCTGTTAAAGGTGAGATCATATGGTATTTGTCTTTCACCACCTGGCTTATTTCACTCAGCATAATGCCCCCAGATCCATCCAAGCTGTTGCAAAGGGTAGGAGCTCCTTCTTTCTTTCCGCTGCATAGAATTCCGTTGTGTAAATGTACCACAGTTTTTTTGATCTATTCATTTACTGATGGGCACCTAGGTTGCTTCCAACACTTGGCTATTATAAATTGTGCTGCTATGAACACTGGGGGTACATAGGTTCTTTTGAATTGGTGTTTCAGGATTCTTAGGATATAATCCTAGCAGTGGAATTGCTGGGTCAAAAGGAGATCCATTTTTAGTTTTCTGAGAAAATTCCATACTGTTTCCCATAGTGGTTGTACCAGTCTGCAATCCCACCAACAGTGCACTAGGGTTCCCTTTTCTCCACACCCTTTCCAACACTTGTTGTTTGTTGCTTGGTTATGATGACCATCCTGACTGGTGTGAAGTGGTATCTCATTGTGGTTTTAATTTGCATTTCTCTGACAGCTAGTGATATTGAACATCATTTCATGGGTCTTTGGATCTTCTGTATGTTCTCCTTGAAGAAGTGTCTCTTGAAGACCTTTGCCCATTTTTTAATTGGGTTGCTTGTCTTCTTAGAGTGGAGCTGTGTAAGTTCTTTGTGTATTTTGGAGATTAAAGCCTTGTCTGAGGTATCATTGGCAAATATGTTTTCCCATACGTTGGTTCTCTTTTATTTTAATACTGTTTTCTTTAGTGGTGCAGAAGGTTTTTATTTTGATGAGATTCCATTTGTTTATACTTTCCTTTTGTCCCTTGCTCTAGGAGACATGTCAGTAAAATGTTGCTGCGTGAAATATCTGAGATTTTCCTGCCTATGTTCTCTTCTAGGACTTTAATGGTGTGATGGCTTATATTGAAATTTTTTATCCACCTGAATTTATTTTTGTGTATGATGTAAGTTGGTGCTTGAGTTTCTTTTTTTTTTTTTTTTTTTTTTTGCATGTAGCTATCCAGTTCTCCCAACACCATTTGTTGAAGAGGCTATTTTACTCCATTTTATGTTGCTGCCCCCTTTGTCAAGTATTAATTGACTGTAGAGACTTGGGTTTATTTCTAGGCATTCCAATCTGTTCCATTGGTCCATGTGCCTGTTTTTATGCCAGTACCAGGCTCTTTTGATTACAGTGGCCTTGTAATAGAGTTTGGTATCAGGTATTGTGATCCCTCTACTTTGCTCTTCTTTCTCAAAATTGCAGCAGCTATTCAGGGTTGTTATGGTTCCATATGAATTTTTGGAGTTTTGTTCTATGTCTTTGAAATATGCCATTGTTACTTGAATAGGTATTGCATTGAATCTGTACATTGCTTTTGGTAGTATGGACATTTTGATGATGTTAATTCTTCTGATCCATGAACACGGTATATGTTTCCATTTGTTTTTGTCTTCCTTGATTTCTTTATTCAGTGTTCTGTAGTTTTCTGCACACAGGTCTTTTACCTCCTTGGTTAGGTTTATTCCTAGGTATTTTATTTTTCTTTTTGCTATATTAAATGGGATTTTTTTCTTGATTTCTGCTTCTGCAGTATCATTGTTGGTATACAAAAATGCCTTTGATTTCTGGATGTTGACTTTGTATCCCATTATTTTGCCAAATTCATTTATTAAGTCAAGCAAGTTTTGGTGGAGTCTATAGGATTTTCTGTGTACACTATCATGTCATCTGCAAACAATGACAGTTTTGTTTTCTCCTTTCCGATTTGGATGCCTTTTGTTTCCTTTTCTTGTCTGATTGCTGTGGCTAAAACTTCCAATACTATATTGAATAGAAATGGTGAAAGTGGACAACCTTGTCTTGTTCCTGATCTTAGTGGAAAAGATTTTAGTTTTGCCCATTGAGTATGATGTTGGCTGTAGGTCTCTCTTATATGGCCTTTATTATGTTGAGGATGCTCCCTCTATTCGCATTTTGCTGAGTGTTTTTATCATAAATGGGTGCTGTACCTTATCAAGTGCTTTTTTCTGCATCTATTAATATGATCAAGTGGTTTGTCTTTGCTTTTGTTATGTGATGTATTACATTTACTGATTTGCAATATTGAATCATCCTTCATCCCTGATGAATCCCACTTGGTCATAGTGTGTGATCTTTTCAATGTATTGTGGATGTGGTTTGCCAATATTTTATTGAGGATTTAGTGTCTATGTTCATCAGCGATATTGGCCTGAATTTTTCTTTCTTTGTTGTGTCTTTATCTGGTTTTGGGATTAGGGTGATGTTGGTTTCATAAAGGAGTTTGGGAGTCTTCCATCGTTTTGCATTTTTTTTGGAATAGTCTGTGAAGGATAGGGGTTAGCTCTTCCTTAAATGCTTTGTAGAATTCTCCTGTGAAACCATCTGGTCCACACTTTGTGTGTCGGGGATTTTTTTTATTACTGCTTCAATTTCATCTGCTGTTATTGATTTGTTCAGGCTTTCTGCTGCTTCTTCATTGAGTTTGGAAGATTATATTTTTTGTAGAAATTTGTCTATTTCACCTAGGTTTCAAATTTCTTGAACATACAGTTCTTCATAGTAATTTCTTACAATCCTTTGTATTTCTGTGGTGTCAGTTGTAATCTCTCCTCTTTCATTTCTGATTGTGTTTATTTGGGTCTTCTCTCCTTTTTTCTTGATGAACCTGCTTAAAGGCTTGTCAATTTGTTTATCTTTTCAAAAAACCAGTTCCTGGATTCATTGATCCTTAGAATTGTGTTTTTAGTCCTCTATGTCATTTAATTCTGCTCTGATCTTGGTTATTTCCTTCCTTCTATTTGCTCTGGGCTGTCTTTGTTGTTGTTCCTCAAGTTCTTGTAGGCATAAGTTTAGGTTGTTTGTTTGAAATTAAAACCACTAATTTCTTGAGTGTTTTTTTACCACAAAAGAGTGTTGAATTACAGCAAATTGCTTTTTCTGAATCTATTGAGTTGATGAAGAATTTTCCCCTTCATTCTGTTAACGTGGTATTTATCACGATTAGTTTCTGTATATTGACCCCCACCTACTGTGTAATACATCTAATGTGCTGCTGATCGGTTTGCTGACTATTTGTTGATTTTTACATCAGTGTTTATAAGGGATGTTGGTCTCTTTCTTGCAGTGTCTTTGTCGGGGCTTGGTATCAGGGCAGTGCCAGCTTCATAGACTGAGTTAACATGTGTTCTGTCTTCTCCAAGTTCTTTGCTGGAATTTGAGGAGAGTTGGGTGTTAGCTCTTTATTATTAGTAGAATTCATCAGCGAAGCCGTCAGCTCCAGGGCTTTTATTCATCAGAGGTTTTGGGATCCTGATTCGTCTTCTCACTGGTTCCAGGTCTGCTGAGACTTTCCTCTTTTCTGCTGGTACAGTCCCGATAGGGTCTGTGTTTCTAGGAGTTCGTCCATTCCGTCTCGGTAACCGAGTTCTTGGTCATTTGAGTGTTCATGGGACTCTCTCTTCATCCTTCTTCTTCTGTGGCGTCAGTAGTGGTGCCCCCTCCTCACTTCCTTCTTTATGTAACTTGATCTGCACTTGTTTTCTTAGTCAACCTACACAATGGTTCTCCATTTTGTTAATCTTCCAAAGAACCAGTGTTTGGTTTTGTTTATATTCACTGTTGTTTTTCTATCTCTGTTTATTTACTCTGGTCTAATCTTTACTATTTCCTTTCATCTACTGGCTTTGGGTTTAGTTTCCTTTTGCAGTTGCTGATTGAAAGTAAAAGTGATTGATTTGAGGTCTTTCTTCTTTTTTAAAGTAAGCATTACAGCTATAAATTTCCCCTTAGAAGGGATTTCCCTGCTCCCAGTAGAGTGTTAGGGTGGACTGAGGGTTGTGGGAAGAATGAGATGAGAATGTGTAGGGACAAAGAAGGCCAAGGGTGGAGTGACTGAGGGAAAGACCTCCTCTCTGTGCCTGCCTCCCTGTGGTTGACTCAATGTGAGGGGCTCCAGGGTCCTGTGGTGTATTGCTCAGGAAGGCTCCTTACTTCCTAGTTCAGATTTACACCCAACACCATGAGAGGAAGGGTTATAAAACTAGGTGTCCTTAGTTCTTCCCCAACTTCTACCTTTCCTTTCATGGATCATTCCTCTTTTAGATCCTCCACACCTTCATCTGGGATACACCTGGGAGAGACTGTCTTCATCTTGCTGCCTCAATTCCAAGGGTGAGAGTGTCTGAGTCTCCTTAGGACAGCCCTTTAAAGCCCGAGACCTCACTCCTATCCTGCTGGGACCACGTGCTGATCTTGGAGGGAGACAGACCTTGCTGCTGTAGTCACACAACAGGGGTCAGGAACTAAGCAGCAGGGCAGCTCAGCTGTGCAGCCTGTGCCTTCAGAAGCTCAGGAACCAGGGAGGGGTCAGGCTGGGAAAAGAGGAAGCTGGAGCACGTGCTGGGTGATACTGAATAATGTCCAGCCAGGGGGCGAGGGGAGGCAGAGGTGCCAGGATCCAATAAGAAAAGCTGTTCTGTGGGACAATGGACAGTGGTAGCAGCCCTCAAGGAATCCCAGACCAGGGGAAACAGAGAGCAGAGGCTGCGTGTGATGGATGGAGGGGCAAGCGGGAGCACTGAGATTTGTGGGGAATGAGGTGAGAAGTGCAGTGTGTGGGAGGGTAAGGCTGGTTGCCAGAGGTCCTGACCCAGAACAAATGTTCTTTAGAACCTGCAGACAGAGGAGTCCAGTTGGGGAGAGGGGGGAGGCGCGGATTGGGCAGGGCGATGCTACCACGCCCATCTTACCCTTCCAGCTCCACCCCCAACCTCAGACAGGGCAGAAGGGACAGGACCTGAGAGGGGGGCAGCCCCTAGTGAGGAGGAGGTGGGGCAGCACGCCTGCGTGAGGAAACCAGACTCATGGAGGCAACATCCTGTCAGCTCTGCACTTAAATGACTTCCTGTCTGGGGGTCCCCATTCTCCAAGAGCTCACTGCCCCAGGCCTCCAGCCACAGTCCCAGGTCCTCACCTGTCACAAACCACCTGGGCAGCTGCAGAAAATGATTGTGGGAGTGAGTTTTTGCACCTACTCTTTTGTCCTCCTTATCTCCCAAGTGAATAAAACCACCAGGGAAAGCAGAAGGTGGGAAGATTTAGCCGATAGAGAGTCAACAAATCTTTTCAACATCTAAGTTCTGGTCCAAATGGCACCTTCTTTCCAGATTTTCCCATAGCCCCCTGGGCTGCACTGGTCTCTCTCCTACGGGTTCCTTTAAACTGTGCACCTACAAGACTGATCACACACGGAAGGGGGAGGGGCTGACACAGGCTGCACATTTCACATGAGTTCTCATCGTCAGCCCTCAGGGTGAGCAGGGCTGTCACTAGTCTGCATTTCAGGAAGTGGAAACTTAGGTTCTTCCTGCTCAGCATCACAGCTAAGTAGTAGAGCTGAGATTTCAGCCTTTCTTAAAAAAGATAAATATTACCCCCAAACGTTTCAAAATTATTTTTCTGAACTGATGGATGTTCCCTGACCAATAAATGTGGAGGAGAAACAGGACTAGCTGGTTAAAGGTTCGGGAACACATTCAGAACTGGGTCAGCAGGGTGGGCAGGGGCCAGGGGCTGGCAGAAGGAGAGAGACTGCTGGGCGGAAAAGGGGCCCTGGGCTCAGGGTCCTGTGGCACCAGGCACCGGGAGAGGAGGCAGGTCAGACACCTGCGCCAACAAGTGGGATCCTGCCTTAGCAATGACCCTGTAGACAAAAGGTTTTTCTCGTGACGGCTGAGGCTAGCCCCAGCCCCTCTCCCTGTCTTCTGCCACCAGCTGTGGGGATTCTACTGAACTTGAAGTGGGACAGGCTCACCAGAGGAACCACTAGTTCTGGCCATCACTAGGGTGATAGAGGTAGCAGGCAGATCACCCCTAAATGGCCCCCTTCCTGCTCCTTGAACCTCTGTGACAGGATAGGAAGAAGCCAGGAGATTCCTGAGTGGACAGGGAAACAGACAAGAAAATTCAACAAGGCAAACAGTTTGGGCAACTCACAGCCAGCTGGTGAGTCCCAAGGCCTCATCTCCCCTGACCAAGGCCCTGAGAGTGAACAGTTCATCCCTCTCCTCCCTAACCAGGGACACATGGCTTAAATCTCCCTGGTCTGGGAAAATGGGGAACAGAGACCCAGTTAATGTCATTTGTGCCAGCTAAACCCAAGGACCAATGAAGTCAGGGGACCGAATAACACAAACCCCACTAAAAGCCAGACAGACCCAGGATGTAAGTCAAACAGTAAAGCAGACCAGAGAATATCCCCAACCCCTATGCGCTCACTCTGATGCAGCAGCAGGTCAGAAATGCAGCTGGGGAGGTAATGAACATTCTGCTGAAACCCTCCCCTAAGGTTCTCACCTGCAGAACAAACATAAAAGCCCTCAGGACAGAGACTCAGCCTGAGCTCCTGCCCCTTCCCCCTGCAGGAGCCTCTCACTTCCTCCCAAACTCTCAGGCTCCAGGGAAACTCCCAGCCAGGGCAGCAGTGGACAGTAGCAGTTCAGCCCGAGCTCACCCTGATCCAGCCCCTGAGGCCCCCTTTTCTCCGACTTCCGTTGAGCTAACAGCAGCCTCGCCTTGGCTCAGTCGTTTCTTATAACTTTTCTAGGGAGCCAAAGCAGCCCGCCTAGGCTCTCCCTGTTACTTCTGTTCCCCCAAGTCGGTCCTTAGTTTCACTGTCCCCAGCCTTATTAAAGGTGCTCTCAAAATCACTGGACCCATTTTGTGAAATCTTTCCCACACAAAGTAAAGAGCCCACTCATACAGGCCACCTGAGGCAGACCTACAGTGGGCCCACCCTTCCCCGGAACACCTCCATCCTTTCTTCTTCACTCAGGGAGGCCGCCCAGTATTTGGGCAACTTCATCGGGGTTTTGCTTCTTGTGGTTGCCCCACCCTTCCCAGTCCTCCCGTGATGGGGTGAAAGGCAGGTGAGCATCCTATTTAAAAGCATTTGCAGCCAACACACCTGCAATTAAATGATGTCTCAACAGTTGTGTGACACGTTAGCTCTGGTATATAAATTGGAGCTATTCTTTTTATGAGATAAGAGAGATAGCTATTGAAAATACACATTTCATAAACTTTAGAGTTTCTTCTCATGTTCCAAGCACCTAGTTCATTTTATGTGTTGGTTCATTCATTTACTAATGCATAAACATTTACTGAGCTCTATATGTCAGACATTCAGTAAAAAAAAAAATAAAGAAGAAGACAGTAGGTATTTGCCTTGAGAAGTTAACTTGGAGAGGATGAAACAGACAAAACACTCTCACCACCCTGATTCCCAGATGGGACCGAGAACAGAGTGGCCCCCAGGGACTCAGAGGGAGGGAACAGCCATGTGCCAGGTCACCGTCACCTCTGTGCAGACACACACCCACCAGAGCGCTGCTGGTGGCTCTCCCTGCCAAGAGCAGCATGTAGAGGCTGCCACATTTTTATATTAAAAATTCCATCATTAATGCCTCTAGGAACCTGGCATCCACCCCCATGGGTCTCTGGAGGTTGTGATGATTTTCACTGAGTCAGGGCACATTCCACACCTTCTGAGTCAGGTCTCTCCACAGCCCTGCTTGAGAAGTGAGAGATGCATTAACTTTCAAACTAGGAAGCTTTCTACACCAAGCTTTAAGAGAAGCTTCAAGACACTTATGTCCACATTTCTAGCAATGCAGCAGAACAAAATGAAGGTATTTCAAGATGTAACGTTAGCAGGGAAGAGAGAGACACCTAACTGTGGAAAAGCAGAAGAAATAGGAGGAAGCTTCATGGAGGAGGTGACATGTGAGCCCAGACTGTCCCCAGGACGACAGTGGAGGGAAGGGGGTCAGAGAGAACCGCACCCTCCATTCCCCAGCTCCTCTGTCCCAGCTGGGCCTCTGCTCAGTCCTCTCCCCCGTGAAATTCTGCTCCTTCCTGAGACCCCAGAGAAACACCCCCTCCTGGGAAGACTCCTAAGCCCCTCCTCCTCCCGCTATGGACAGAATTGATTGCTTTCTCCTCAGTACCACTGTAACCGGAAAAGACACTGGTGCTCGGGCTGCCTGTCACTTCCCAAATCCAATAAGCGATGACAGCTATTGAATCTTTTATGTGTGCTTTATTCAGATGGCCGTTGATCCAGAAGATGGCAGGTTCATACCCTAACAAACCATCTTCCCCTTTCTTTCCTGGCCAGATCTTTTATAAGGGGGTTGGGGGAGGACAAACAAGGGTCAGTGAGAGCTTTGGAATTCAACAGCTGTCTCCAAGGGGGAGGGGTAGTCACCTGCTTTCTTCCTGGTAGGGATGTCCTCCAGGAGGTAATCTCTAGCCAATGCTCCAGGAGGTCAGCTGCTTTTTCTCAGGCGCCAGGATGGGCCTTATCTGTAGTTTCTGAAACAAAAGCTTAACATACACATTACTTGCTAGATTTATGGCTGTTTACCTTAAGCTAAAACTTTCCAAGTCTTAAGCCCCCTAATCACCACCACCCCTTCTCTAAAGGGCACTGAGTCACCCCTTAGCACTGACTCACAATGTGTATCTTTATCTCTGTGTGTGTGTGTGTGTGTGTGTGTGTGTTTATTTACTTACTAACTTCTTTCCCTTGTGAAGGGTCTTTCTATTACTCAGTGCTAGAAAGGACTTCAGTGAAATCCTCCGCCATCCACAGGTGGGAACACGGAGACCCTGGAGAGTTTCTGTGACCTGCCTGTGGTCCCCTGACTCACTGGTAGAAGAGACCGTGTTTAGAAACCCCGCCCCGAGGTGGGGGCTTGAGGGAGGAGAGCCAGAACCGCACACACCGAATGGAGCGCGCACACCGCTCACTGAATGCGAGGCAGAGACACAGGGTGAGCTGGACAGACCCTGGGCAGGACTGACAGGCTCGGGGCACTAGGACCGCGGGGCGCCGGGTCAGCGCTCTCCGGCCCCAAGGCCAGGGGATCCCAGGGTTGGAGTTCAAGCTAAAAGACTTTGCTGAGCCGTTGAGGTGCTCAAGGAGGGGCGGGAGGACTGGGGACCAGCCATGCGGCTCTGCTCTGCTTGGGGCTCGGCCCGTGTGCGGTCGTGGTTCTCCCGGGGAGAACCCCTGTGGTTGCAGAGGCGTTTTGAGTGGCAGGCGTCTAGCGGGTCTAGCGCCTGATGCGCGCACACATGCACCCTGGTGAGTAGCGTCTGTGCTGGGACTGCGATGTAGGGTCAACGGCTTTGACCGCGCTAGGAGGTCCATCCCCAAGGCCCTGAAAAGACAGATGCAGGTCCAGGAGCGCGAGCAGACTTGGAACGCGGGAACAGGGGTGCAGACCCAACCGCAAGCTGGATGGAGGCTTAGTCCCGGAGGGCTGCGGGGGATAGGGACGGGGGTGGAGCTCAGCCCAAGGAACAGGGGCAGCGGGCGGACCTAGGGACCGCAGGCTGTCGCGAAGGCATAAAGGGGGACTTTGGGTTTGGGGCTCAGAGAGAAGGGGGCGACTCTGAGGACCAGCTGGGGACTGAGAATGAAGTGAGGTGAGACCGCGGTGTTTGTCAGCTCTGGTAACTGGTTGGATGTGGGGTAAGGGAGAGAGGAGACGGGGTAACCTGCAGGTGTGTGCTGGGGGAGATGGGCTGGTGGTGCAGCCCCTGCAGCAGGTGCTGTCGGGAAGACACACTGGGTGGGGGGAGGTTGGGTTTCAGACGCTGGAGGGACCCCGGTGCGCCCTCCGATGCGCAGTCACAGTGAGGCTCTGGGGCTGAAGCTCCTGAGGAGAAGGTTCTGGACGGGATGAGGTCACCCGGGGAAGGAGAGCCAATGAGAAGAGAGCAACACAACTGACTCCTAGGAATGTGGACAACTGTGATTGACGTTGGTTAAAAGAAGGTTCTAGAAACTAAAGAGAGGATGTTAGGAGAATCTGGGCAGAGAACAGTGACCTAAGACAGTGGATAGTGGTGCCAGTTACTTCGAAAGGGGGAGTACAGACAAGTGGAAACCTGGTTGGGAAACCTGGGAGACCTCGGGGAGAGCAGGCTGGCTGCAGCAGGTCCAGCAGGAGCCACACCGCCATTGGCTGAGAAGTAGGGTGGGGGTGGGGCATGAGATCCTTGGGGGCTGAGATGGCATTTTGTTTGTCTTGGGTTGCCATTGCTAGAACAGAGCAGCGTTGGAGCTGGATTGTGCTGTTCTTTCAGGAAGTCGGGGTGTAACGGGAAGGAGAGAGGTGAGGTGTGTGCAGAACCCAGAGGAGGCTCAAGGCTTCTTGTGCCTGCACCTGGTGCCTGCAGACCTGGTGCAGCAACCCCAGGAAACCAGAGGGAACCCCATGGAGGGTGGAGAAGACAGGACCCTATCACAGAGATAAGGGAAAGGGTGAAGGGTGGGAGAGAGAGGCTGTGGGAGGTCCAGCTTTTGTTTCCTCTTTTCCCTGGAAATTGAACAAATTGTTTAGGAATTACAGTGAGTTTAGGCAAGGTGCTAAGGTGAAAGAAATGCCCAAGCCCAGAAGTTGGGATGGGGACCGTGGAGGGCCTTTCCAGGATGCTGCAGAGCCGCAGACTTTGCTGTGACCCCACCCTCTCCAGCAGCAGTCAGCTGCCAGACTGCAGGGAGCCCCGGGGGCCAGCCAGAGGAGTTTGGGTTTGTCCTCCAGGACAGCAGGTCCCAAACCAGCTCCACTCAGCCCAGCCTCCTGCAGGTCTTCTCCAAAGCACAGACACCCCCAGAGCCACTGCCCAGGGGCTCGGGTCCAGTGGGTGCTGAGGTCTGGAAACCTGTATTTTCAATGAGCTCTCTGGTGATTCCATGTGTTTGCACACCCTGGGGACTTTTTTTCAGCTTTAGTAAGGTATAATTGACAAAGAGGAAGTGAAAGTATTTAAAGTATATAACTTGATATCTTAATATACACGTACATTGTGAAATGATTACCACAGTTAAGGTAATTGACATATCCATCACCTCCATAGTAACCATTTTCTTTCTGTGTGTGTGTGTGTGTGTGTGTGTGTGTGTGTGTGGTGGGAACACCTAAGATCTACCTCTTAACAAATTTCAGTATGGTTTTAGCTGTAGTCACCGTGCTGTACACAGATGTCCAGAACTCATTCCTCCTGAGTGACTCAAACTTTGTGCCCTGTGCCAGTATCTCCTCATTCCCACCTGCCCCAGCCCCTAGTGAATGCCATTCTGCTCTCTGGTCCTGTGAATTTTTCTGTCTTAGATTCTACAGACGTGAGGTCATGCAGTATTTGTGTCTCTGTGTCCAACTTATGTCACTTACACGATGTGCTCCAGGTGCATCTGTACTGTCACAAATGGCAGAATGTCCTTCTTTTTGAAACTGGATATTATTCTATTTGTGTGTGATTATCACATTTTTATTCATTTATCCATGGATGGACATTTAGGTTGTGTTCATACCTTGGCCATCGTGAATAATGCTGCAGTGAACCTGGAGGTGTAGATGTCTCTTCAAAATCCAGATTTCATTTCCTGTGGATGTGTACTCAGGAGTGGGATTGCTGGGTCATAAGGGAGTTCCGATTTTAATTTTTGATGAACTTTCACGGTGTTTGTGTGTGTGTGTGTGTGTGTGTGTGTGTGTGTGGCTTCACCAACTTACATCCCCACCAACAGTGTTCAAGGATTCCCTTATCTCCACGTTCTCATCAACACTTATTGTTTGTCTTTTGATAACAGCCATTCTGACAGGTGAGAAGTGATCATTCTTCTGGTTGTGGTTCTGATTGAGGACCTTTTCACATACCTGTCGGCCATCTGTGTGTCTTATTTGGAGAAATGTCTGCACAGGTCCTTTGCCCATTTTCTCCTCCAGACACTTGTATTTTTGTCATTGAATTGGATGAGTGCCTTACGTATTTTCCATGTTAACCTCTTATCAGATATATGGTTTCAAAGTACTTTCTTCCATTCCATAAGTTGCCTTTTTAGCTCTGATGCCTGTCCCTTTCGCTTTGAAGAGCTTTTTAGTGTGATACAATCCAACTTGTTTATTTTTGCTTTTGTTGCCTGTGCTCTTGTTATTATACCCCCCCCCCCCAAAAAAAAGAAAAGAAAAGGCAAAACCAATGTCAAGGAGATTTTTCCTATTTTCTTTCAGGGAATTAACATTTTCAGATCTTATGTTTAAGTATTTAATGCATTTTTAGTTGATTTTTTTACATAGTATGAGATAAGGATGTAGTTTCCTTCTTCTGCATGTGGATAGCCAGTTTCCCCCACGACACCTACTGAAGGGATCATTTTATCCCCATTGATTTTTGAAACTTTTGTTGAAGTCCAAACGACCATAAGTGCATGGATTTTTTTCTGGGCTCTCTATTTAATTCCCTTAATCCGTATATCTGTTCTTAATGCCAATACCATACTGTTTTGATTACTGTAGCTATATAACGTATTTGAAATTCAGGAAGTGTGATCCCTTCTCTTCATTCTTATTATTCAAGATTGCTTTGGTTATTCAGGTTTTTTCTGATTTTAAAAGATCAAGATTGTTTTTCTATTTCTGTGACAAATGCCATTGGGATTTTGAGAAGGACTGCATTGATTCTGTGGATCACTTTGTATGGACATCTGACAAGATTCTTCCAATCCCTGTACATGGATGTCTCCTCATTCATCTCTGTCTGCCCTGATTTTCTTCAGTAGGTTTTCATAATTTTCAGAGTACAAGTTTTCATCTCTTTGGTTAAGTTTATTCTCATGTTAGTCTTTTTGTGAATGAGATTGTTTTGTTAATCTCCTTTTCAGCTAGTTCATTGTTAGTGTACAGAAACACCACTGATTCCTGTGTGTTGATTTTGTCTCCTGCAACTTAACTGCATTCATTTATTAGTTGTAACAGTTATTTGTTGAGTCTTTGGAGTTCTCTACATATATGAGCAGATCATCTGGAAACAAAGATAAATTTACTTCTTTCTTTCTGACTCAGATATCTTTTATTTCTTTCTCTTGCCTGATTGCTCTGGCTACGACTTCCAATACTATGCTGAGTAGAAGTGGTGAGTGTGGGCCTCCTTGCCTTGTACCAGATCTTAGAGAAACTTTCAAGTTTTCCCCAATGATTATGATGTTAGTTGTGAATTTTCCATATATGGCTTTTATTGTATGAGGCGACTTCCTCTATTCCTCTTTTGTTCTTAGTGACCCTAGGGTTCTAGGCTCTGACAAGTCCTGTCTGTGCCCTGAGACAGGTGAAAGAGAAGCCAGTCCTTGAGGAGCAGCTGGCACGGTTGGGGCACCACCTGTGTGTCCAGTGCCTTTTCTGCTCAGGGAGAAGCTGGGAGCTGGAGCTCACCACCTGCTCGCTCTGCACAGAGCCAGGGAGAGCAGCTGTGTGGCCAATGCCCGCATTCTCATTCAAACTCTCCTTTAGACCACTGCTTTGCTCTCTAGCAAATGCCAGCCCTGACAGCCCTCAGAGACGGGAGAGTTAGACACCAATCCCTCTGGTAGCAGGTAGAAATGTTGAAAGGCTAGATGTATAATCCAACTCCTTCCAGGGAGAACCTGGAGGCTTGGCTTTATTGCTGAAGCAGCTTGTGTGGAGAGGTGGGGCAGGGTGTGGAATCATGGGAAGTGTCCACACACCCAGTCAGGTTCCCCAGGGGACTAGTAGGGAGGGCCTTCTTCCTTAGCTCAGGAAACAGGACAGTTAGAAGCCAGATTCTGGGCAGCAGAGGGAAAAGGTCAGGATGCTAGTTGTGCAGTGTAAGTCCTTCCAGAAAGAAGCTGGGAGCTGGGCTTCATCACTGGAGCCAGGGTAGGTGGGGGAGGAGCCCACAGGCCCATGAACAGCCACTGCTGTGTTCTTTGCAGTCCCCAGGGGATGAGAGAGTCCAGATCCCTGCCAGGGACAGGCTACCAGGTCCCCAGGCAGCAGCCAGAAAAGTTAGGGTGTTGGGTGTGTAGTCTCATTCCCCCAGGGAGGATCTGGGGGCTGGTCTCACCACCTGCTGACTCTGTGTGAGCCAGGGAGAGGAGCCTCGGGAGGTGCTCACCCCCCATTCAGATCTGCCCGTGTTCCCTGTGACCCCAGGGACCTGCAAACACTGGGCCTGCCTGCTGGAGAGACAGGGAGTTAGAGACTAGACCTCAGGCAGCAGCCAGGAAAGTTGGGCTGCTAGCTGTGTGGTTGAAACCCTTTGCTCATCAAAAAGAGCCAAGACTTGGGGTTCCCTCCTGATTGTGAGGTACTGTGTTGGGAGGGGGGTTTATGGAAAGACTGGGGTTCATGGCAAACTTTCCTTCCGGTGTCTTTGTGGTATTTTCTCACTTTCCTGGTGTGAGCAGCCTCTCTGGAACAATGTCTGGATTTCTCACCAAGAACACTGATGCACGTGTGAGTATTGGTTTAGCACGTCCCTGGGGGAGGGTCCAGAGCCTCCTGGTCCAGTGTCCTGTTGATATCACTCCCCACTGAGGATTTTTTTAAATAAAAAAATGATCAGTAACGTCAGAGTGTGTTTCCAGATAAACAGCATGTGGGTTAGAGAGAGTAGGAACTGGAATCAGGGATAAGAAATGAGTACTGTTATTGTCTAGAGACATGCAATGAGAGCATAAATGAGGATGAAGAAGAAAACTGGGGAGCGGGGAAAGGGGGAACAATGGAAATTCTAAAGTGGATGTCCAACAGCATTCTAGAAGCACCTGAGGAGACGTCGTGTAGGCACTCAGCAAGGGAGCCTTAGGGTACATAGGGGTCTTTTGCCTTCCTGAGCATCTCAGAGATGTACCATTTGGACTCTACACTTCGCTCCAGCAGCTTCTGGAGATCAGTGTGAAGTCCAGGCAAAGCGCCTAATGCTGGAATGTTCTGGGACCTTAAAGTTGACATCTGGGAGGTACAGCCCCTGATTTGCATGGTGCCAAGTGGCCTGTGAGACAGAAATTGAACCTAATTCACAGTTGGGTTCAAACATGGGTTGAACTGCCTGATGGACTGTGAGTTTGTGAACATGGCTGAAGCAGGGCTAGATAAGAAGGACCCCTAAAGGAAAATGACCTTGAAGGAGGAAGGCTGGCAGTCTGAGTGAGTCTGAGCACAAGTAGAACTACCACAGGGAGTGACAGGTGTGGGTGGAGTCGCTGCACCTTTACCTGAGCCAGCCTCTTCCGGGGTCCGTGTGCACAAAGAAAGTGGGGAGGAAAGAACTAAACCCTTAAGCACCTAGGTAATTGGATTTGGGAAATGTCTCTGAATAAGCAGTTCTCTCCCATTCTTCTCAATCCTTATTATGTAATTCAAGGTCATACTTATTCCATTTGAAGATCTATTTCTATCTTTTCAGTTCCACCTTTTGCTACTAACATAATTATTGCATATATATTTTAAATATCTAGAATTCAATTCTGTAACACAAATGTCTAAGAAATAGTCATCTCAAAACCCATTACCTTTTTCAAATTTCCAATCCTAGTTAAGCCTAAAGTAAATGGCTCCCCTGCCCAGAAGGGGCCCGTGCAGCCCCCCAGCCTGTGTGTCTGCCCCATGGCTGATTTCCGTCTCAGGAACATTCAAGTCTGCTAGCTCCTGAATGGACAGGAGGAAATAGCTGGGGTTGTGTCCAACAACCAGATCCATAATGGAGACTGGACTTTCCAGATCCCAGTGATGCTGGACATGGCCCCCAGCAGGAGGCATCTGCACCTGCCAGTGGAGCTCTCCAGGCTGCTGACCTGTCCCCGTGGAGGGGAGGGAGTTACTCCTTGCTGACCCCCTGGACCCCACATTCTGAAGAGCAGGAGTCACTCTGGCTCTGGGGTCCACTCCCCTTGTCTTGTGTGTCTGTACTCCAGGGTCATATCTACACCCCTCTTTTTCTTACACAAGCCCCTGGGACAATGCACACGTGCCCATGCCTGACCTTGGAGATGCTAAGGACTCACAGATCTGCACACTTGTCAGGAAATTCGGGAAACTCAGACCACTTCCTGAGTGGCCCTCGCACCTGGGAGCTGCTCTCTTCCTTCCGGCCACATCTGACAGCTGGGGACAGGCCACTGTCAGCATCAGTGTGTGTGCTGTCACCTCTGCTGTCACCTGTGCTGCTTAGAGGTTGCACTCTGAGTTCCAGGACCTGGAGGTCCTTTCTAAATTCCTCCTTCTCCCAGGTGTGTATCCCTCACTGTCTTCATGCTGGTGTTTCACATCAGGCTCCAGAATCTCAGACTGTACCTGAGGGGATGCTGCGGGTGGATGTGAGCCTGCCCTGCAGTCTGTTCTGCCTGGAGCAAGATTCTGGCTGGATCTCAAATATTGAGCTTGGGCTCATCTCCCTGTAGCGAGCACCTTCATGCATCTGAGGAGCGAGAAAGGGAAGAAAGCCAGAGAGGTGACTGAGGTTTGCCTTTCCCCTGAATTACTCACTCATCTCCCATGATAAGGGACTGTCACAGAGAAGCAAAGCCAGAGAGATCTAGAGGCACTGAAATCAGATTGGCAGGGAGAAAAGATGGCCTGAGGAGAGAGAGGTATCCCCATGCTGGACCCTTATCCCAGCAGATGCATGAGGTCCCCAGGGACTGGACTCATGCAGGGGGTCCATTCAATGCTGGGTTAGTCTTCATGCAGCCCCGCCTTAACCCCAGTGATAGGATCATGGGATGGAGAAGGTTGTGTAATTGTCTACGGTGTTCTTTTTAAGATAATAACTCACTGTATTTATTGACTTTTAGAGAGAGAGAGAGGACAGGAGAGAGAGGGAAACATTGGTTTATTTTCCACTTATCGATGCATTCATTTGTTGATTCTTGTATGTGCCCTGAGCAGGATCGAACCTGCAACCTTGACATATCAGGACAACATTGGAGTATCAGGACAACACTGTAACTAGCTGAGGTACCTGTCCAGGGCTTGTCTAAGGTGTTTTAATGGCTGAATACACTATCTTTCCTCCTTTCACTTTAGTTCAATGAGGGTATTGAAAAACAGACAACATTCCTGCCTTGTTTTCCTGAGGGGGTGGGTTGCAGAGGGGTGGAAGCCCCTTCGCTGCACGTGACTCTCAGGCAGCCCCCGGGAGGAAGCTCAGCCCTTGGCTGCGTGTGGGAAACAGCATAACCTCGTGCATCGGTGAAGGAAGCCCAGGAAAACTCTTGTGTTCATCACGCTGACGCAGTCTCTCACCGCAGATTTTCCTTCCTGGACTTAGAGGAAGAGGGGTCAGTGACGAGGCTGACGTCGTCCTTCTTCTGCACAGGTTTCTGATCTGACCTGAAAGGCTGTGTGTGTCTTGGAACGAGTGTGTCTCTGTGTTTCTTCAGTCTCAGAGGGTGGTCCCGGGACAGACCCCCGCTGCTCTGACACTAGTTCCCCCAGCTCTTCTCTCTGATTCCCGCACAGCTTCCCTCTCAGAGCCCTCACCAAGGCCCTTCTTTGTAACCCCTAAATCATGAAAACTCAGTGTCATTGTCCACTTTCTCTTAAGACTATGCACCAAGGCATCTCCGCCATTGCTTTTTGTGTCTGAGGATCTCAGTTGGCAGGAGGAGTTAATGAAGACGTGCATTGTTGTTGATATGCAGGTGAGAAGGAAAACACGGAAAAGGGGATATCCTAGCTACCGGGTGAGGGGGCAAACTGGACGGGGCCTCCCGTGAACTTGCTGTGCTTCACTGGGCCACCCCATGTGCACGTTTGCTGCCTTCACCCAGGGAGCGCGGGGACCATTATTCTTAGTTATTCGAGGACAAGCAGACTGGGGACTCTGGGTTATCTGACCCACATTCACACAGCACAGATTCAACCTATGACTTGTTAGATGTTTTATCTTTACCATTTAGAAATCAAATTCAGATCAGAGTTTAAAATTAGAAATATAATTCAATAACAAGATAAACTCGTTTCTTTGCATACAATAATAAATAGTTATTGACACCCCCCCCCCCATAAAAGCAGCTAAGCTTTTTCATGCATGAACATACAGGAGTTCAGACTTCTCCTCCAGGTCTGTGTTCCTCTGACCCCCAGACCGCCTGTCCCAGCAACCCGTATGGCGGGACATGCATCCCAGCTGTTAAAAAGGCTCAGAGCAGCAGATGCAGCTCTTTCTCACAGACGGACCTGCTTTAAGGTCAAGATAGGGTTCGTGTTCGGTCCAGCGTTCCTTTTGTGTAAAGCATAGAGCAGCGATTCTCAACCAGTGCGCTGCAACAGATTTTAAAACTTGCAATACCCGACTGTTTAGTCAGGGGCACTGATCTCTTTCCCCTTATGTCGTCAACTAATGAAAACAACAACAGCCAACAGAATAAAAACCAACCCATGTGATGAATCAAAATTAGACCTATTTTTTTTGTCAAATTGGCAAAAAATATAATATGTTCTTTGGTATGCCGCCGAATTTTAGTAACTCGTTTATATATGCCATGAGATGAAAAGAGTTTGAAATTGCTTCATTAGTTAATTGTCAAGTGTTGAACTGGCCTTGCATACCCAGAATAACTCCCACTTGGTTGTGGTGGAGAGTTCTTTTTACACATTGGGGGTTTGTTTGATTTGCTAATATTTTGTGAAGGAGTTTTGCACATAGGCTCTCGGGAGATAATGGTCTATAGTTTTCTTGTCATGTCTGTCTGGTTTCGGTATTAGGACAATTCTCACTTCACAGAATGAAGTAGGAAGTATCCCCTCTCCTGAAGCATATTGCAGAGAACTGGCATCATTTCCTCCCTACACAGGTGGTAGAATTCACCCATGAATCCATCTGGGCTTGGTGCTTTCTGTTTTGGAATGTTACTAATTACTGATTCAATGTCTTCTATAACTATGGGTCTATTTAGATTGGTTAGGTAATTTCACTTATTAAATTTATTTTTGAGTGATGTTAGACTCACAGAAGAGCTGACAAGCTAGAGGACAGAGTCCCCTACACCCCACACTCGGCTTCCTCGGCGTTCACCCCCAATGATGTCACATCAGGACTGGGAAAGGTGGAGCTGACCCTGATGCAGTGCTGTTCCCTGAATTGTAACTTCGTTTGGGTCTCACCAGTTCCCACCGATGCCCCTCCTCTGTTCCGGGGTCAGATCCAGGCACCTCAGTGCAGTAAGTTCCCTTGTCTCCTCCGTCTCCTCTCATCTGTTGAATTTCTCTACCTGTTTTTGCGACCTTGAAAATTTTGAAAAATTCCAAACAGATAATGTGCAGAATGTGACTTATTTTGGCTTTGTTTGATGTTTCTTCACAATTCAATTGGGGTTACATGTTTTAGGAAAAAAATACCATAGAGACAAAGTGCCCTTCTGATAACATCATATCAGAGGGCACATGATATTAACATGACCTTTGTCACATGGTTAAGGTTATTATGTCTGCCAAGTTCTCCACTGTAAGATACAGGTGACCTTTCAGAACATAGGGGTTCATGGCACCAGTCCCCGGCACAGTTGAAAATCTTCATATAAGTTTTGACTCCCCCAAAACTGAACTTCCAATAGCTGACTGTAGGCCAGACGCCTTACTGGTAACAGTCGGTTAACACAGTTTGCGTGTTACATGTGCTCTGTTCTGCACACTGACACAGAGGAGCTGTGAGAAAGAAAACGTGGTTAAGAAAGTCATCACGAAGAGGAAATACACTTAACAGTGCACACAGCACTGAAGTAAATCCATGTGCAAGTGTACCTGCACTGTTCACACTCGTGTTGTTCATGGGTCACGGTAGTCACTTTACCGTTAGTGGTGATTTTCACTCTCCATGTTCTGTGTTTTGGAAGCAAGTCTCCACGTCCAGCCCACATTCAAGGGGAGGAATTCAGCTCCACCTCCTGGAAGGGGGATTCTCTTCATGTGTAACTCGGAAATCTAGAAGGAATATTTGCCCTTACTCCCTCATTTTAAAAAGTTTCAATCATTTACACGAGAATGAGCTCACGGGCACTAACTTTATAGTTTGGGTTGTAATCACCACCAGTGTCACACGGTGCTCACACTGTCCCAGCTGTGTCCATGGGGAGCCCCCCCAGGCTGGCCCTGCATCCCTGTGACGTGCCCCATGTGTGGGGGGGCGCACGGCCTTTCTGACAGTGCAGGGCGCTCCAGGCTCATCTTGGTGTTTCGGTCTCAGCCCTGGAGTCAGCTCCTCTTCTAAGGAGCCTGGATCCTTTTATCGGAGAATGACATCTCAGACCAGGATCGGGGCTCATGTCCCTTCTCTGAAGAGGACACAGAGGTCCCAGGAGCCGCCCCAGCTCACCCAGCTCACAGGTGGCCTCACGTCAGCGCCACCTGAGAGCTCTGTCAGCCCAGCCTCAGGACCCAGCACTCGGTGGCCAGTCCCCGCACACGCCTTTGTTCTTACAGCCTCTGCTGTCCCGTCTGCGGGGCTCACTCATTAATAATTATATTCCCCAGTATTTGGAGATTTTCCTCAAAGGAATAATTTCAAGTTCTGTAACAAGTGTCATTTACAGAATTGACCAGAACAGGCAAGAGGGGAGGGAGGAATCAGTTATATTTTTCTTTCATGTGGGATCTTTCTCTGCTCCTGCTGCTCTTGTCATGGCCCTGGGCAGGGGGCGCAGGGGGTGGGGAAAGGTTGGCTCCCTCAGATTGTGAGAGAAAAACGATGACGTGGGAACATCTTTCCCCATCACCTCCTCCACCCCCTCAGCATTTCCCCTGTCTGTGCCCGTGCCCCCTCCCCAATCCCTGGCCAGGAGCCTTTCCTTCTCTCAGCCTCAGGCAGAGACCAGCCTCTCACCTGGAGCCCGCTGCTCAGTGGGAAGTGAGCCATTCCCACCACTGGAGGGCAGAGGGGAGAGGTCTGAGCCAGGGCGGTAGGACAAGGTGCAGCAGGAAGAAAGAAGGTAAGAGCAGGAAGGAAGGAAGTGAGAACAGGAAGGACTTCCAAATGAGTGATCAGAGAAACCAAGGACGTTCCTGGCCTCTTCACTGAGGACAGCAGGGAGGCCTTGGGTACAGGGCAGAGAGCTGGGGCAGAGTGTGGCTGAGACCCTCCCTCACCTTCACCCCTGGGCTCTGACAGCACCTCACCCCAGGTCACACTGACGACGCTTCAGGTGCCCCACCAGGCAGGTGTGTCTCAGCTCCTCTCTGGGGAGGACCCACAGCTGTCTCTCACCGATGTGTCCTGTCCCCCCAGGTCTGGTCCCCCTCAGTCCTGAGTCCACAGTCAGCACGTCCCTCCCTGCAGCCAGGGCAGCCTGTGGTTGGCAGGGGGAGACACGGACACTTGGCTTCTCACAGTGTGACGGCCTCACTGTCCCACCTCAGTCACCACAACGTGGGGACACTGGATGCAGAGGAGCGACAGCAGAGACACAGGGTGGGCTTCCCACCTCCTCTCCCCCATCTTTGCTTCCTCCCTCCTCCCCTAGTCTCCCCCACACAGCAGTGCCTCCCCCTCCCCCAGCTCCATCCAGTGGGGAGAGACGCCCCCCCGCCAGATGGCTGCCATGTGTGCCCCCCTCTGTCCCCACAGCAGAGTTACCCCCCATCAGGGTCCTGGGCACACACAGAGGGCGATCCAGGGACGTCCCTGCTCCACATCCCTGTGGGGATCAGGGTCTCCACTGCTCCAGTCTGCTCACCTGTCCCCTCCGGGGGCCCACTCTGACCAGCCCAGGTAAATCTGCCACGTCAGGGTTCCAGTCAAGATGGCGAAGTAAACGCTTGTCCCTCCCATGACCACATCAAATTACAGCTGAATTACAGAACTATCAGCCTGGAGAACCTATGGACCAGAAGTCCTTTAACTCAGTATAAAGAAGCCACGTTGAGACTGCTAACAGGGGTCGAGACAGGGAGAGGGATGGCCCCACTCCCACGAGTGACAGTGGAGAACTGGGAGAGATGCCTCAGCTGTGAAGGTTCCTTCAGAAGAGCGAGGGGTCCCAGCCCCACACGGGGCTCCCCAGCCCGGAGCGTCAGTGGTGGGAAGAGGGCCCCACAGCATCTGGCTGTGAAAACCAGGGGGGACCCCATGTCACTGGGGGAAAGAGAGGGCTGTGGGGTCCCAGGCATTCCATTTTACTATTTATTTATTTATTTTTAAACAGAATTTTAAAATTTTTAAATTAAAAAACTATTTTTGTTCAATGACCGTTGTCCCCATTTTCACCCATTACTCTCCCCTGTCCTGCCCACCCTCCTCCTCCCACACTGAATCCTCCCCCCACCCACCCGTTGTCCCTGCCCACGGGTCCTTCACACGTGTTCCCTGACGTGACCCTTCCCCTTCTTTGCCCCATTATCCCCTCTCCTCTCCCCTCTGGTCACTGTCAGTTTCTTCTTTATTTCCATGACTCTGGTTCTATTTTGCTCACTTGTTTGCTGTGTTGATTAGGTTCCACTTATAGCTGAGATCATATGGTATTTGTTTCCACTGCCTGGCTTGTTTCACTCAGCATAATGCTCTCCAGTTCCATCCATGCTGTCACGAAGGATATGAGTTCCTTCTTTCTTACTGCTGTGTGGTATTCCACTATGTAAATGCACCGGTTTTTTGATCCACTCATTTACTGATGGGCTGTTTCCAGCACTTGGCTACCGTAAATTGTGCTGCTGTGAATATTGGGCTGCTTAGGTTGCTTTGAATTGATGTTTCAGGATTCTTACTGTATATTCCCAACAGTGGAATTGCCAGTTCAAAAGGCATAAACAACACAATTTTTTAATCCTCATGGGGACGCGCTTTCAGAGGGAAAGGGAGGGAGAGGGGGAAAGTATCACTGATGTGAGAGAGAAACATTCCCTGGTTGCCTCTCATAGGAGCCTAAACCGGACCGAAACCCATCACCCAAGCAAGTGCCCTGACCTGGAGTCGAATCAGCAACCTGTCACTTTGCAGGACGATGCCCAACCCACTAAGCCACACTGCTCAGGGCCCGGCTGTGCCTTTTAAAGGGCCAGTGCAGACACACTCAGGCTCTCACCCAAGTTCCCAGATGAGGGACAGTGTTTTGGGGGACACCAGGGACACGTGGGGAGGAACTGAGTTGTGTGGCTTCAGGGCGAGGGCTGGGGGAGAGCTGCCCCTTTCCTGTGCTGAGCCCTCCCCCTCACCTTCTCACTGGTTCTTTCACTGGCTGTGCCTCACAGGCAGCCTCACATGGCAGTAAGATTCGGGGTGCCCTGTGCCTTCTGCTGACCTGCCCCAGGCCTGACCCTGTGGGCAGCTGGCCTCAGTCACAGGTGGTCTCTCCCACGCACCCCGAGTCCCAGCACAGATGTGGGCAACCACGGCTCCTTCTGCAGCTCCGACCAGGGAGTGCTGGGCCTGGGCCTGCACCACGGCCCCTCCCAAGAGGCCCCAGACCCAACTCAGTGGCCAGCTTCAGACCCCAGCAGAGTTCCACCTTCTTAGCTCCACAAGCAGGATGTCCAAAGGGGGGCTTCAGCAGGCCCAGGCCCTGCTGGAGTGAATCCCACTTTGTGGGCTCAGCCCCCCCACTCAGCAGCTCATGTGCTGTGCTTGTGGCCAGACTCACAGCCGGTGGGCCTGGGGGTCAGCCCCATCCACAGACTCACCAGCAGCAACTACCGCTCAGCCACCTCAGGGGGACGCCCACACCCACACAGGGGACGCTGCTGTAAGAGCAAACATAAATATGAGTAATAAAGTGGTAAAAACTCCATCCCTATCAATAATCACTGTTAGTATAAATGGATTAAATGCTCCCACCAATGAATGGATAAGAAAACAGGACCCAATACGTGCTGTCCACACGAGACCCGCCTCAGACTGGACGACACAGACCCAGAGTGAGGGGGCAGGAAGGACGTCTCAGGTGAACAGAGACCAGCAGACAGCTTGGGCAGGGGGGCGGCTCTCAGACGGAATGGACTCTGACACAAAGGCTGTGGTAAGGGACCAAGGACATTTCCTAGTGATGACGGGATCAACCCAATAAGAGGCTGTGACCCTTGTAACATTCACACACCCAACACAGGGACCCCTACACACGTGTGTAAAGCCAATACTGATGGACATGGAGGGAGAGAGTGGCAGTGGTACAGTCACAGAAGGGACTGTCACATCCCACTGTCATCAGTGAGTAGATCTTCCAGACACAAATCAATAGGGAAATGGTAGCCTTCAATGGCACATCAGACCTGAGGGACGTGTGGGTGTTTTACAGCATCTCCCGCCAACGCAGCAGAACACACACCTTTCCAAGTGCTCCAGAAGCATTTCCCAGGACGGACCGCATGTTAGTGCACCAAACAAGTCTCAGTGAGTTTGACAAGATTGGAACCATATCAAGCATCTTCTCTGACCAAAAGGGCATAAGACAGAGAAGATTTTGTCCGTGTATACAGTGGAGTGTTACTCAGCCATAAAAAAGAATGAAATCTTACCATTTGCAACAACATGGATAGACCTTGACAGTGCCATGCTAAATGAAATATTTCACCTATATGTAGAATCTAAAAGCAAAATAAATGAACAAAGAAAATAGGAACAGACTCAGATACAGAGAACAATCTGGTGGTAGCCAGAGGGTAGGGGAGGGGAGGTTGGGTGAACAAGGTGGAGGGATTAAGAATTTCAAGTTCACCACCTTCATAGGGCTGAGTAAAGTCTGAACAAAAATATATTCAATTCACTTAAAAAATAATTTGAAAAGCCAAAGATCTTATTTAAAATGTTCAAATTCTTTTATTATCAAAAACAAAAGTAAAATAATTATATAACTTAAAGTTTTTTTTCAAAGTGGAGTCAGAAAACAGTTCATGGGGACGGAAAGCACAGCACAGAGAACACAGTCAGTGACACAGCGATGGCTGTGAGTGGTTCCCAGTGATGCCACCCACCAGGGACCACTGTGTAAGGAATCCGGTGTCTCATCACTATGCTGACACTAACATAAAATACTACTGTCAACTGTAACTAAATTATTAAAATAAATGAAAGTGCCACCTCTCCCATCACTTTGCACTGATTGTCTGCTGTGAATTATTTTTTCTCTGTCTCTTCTACCACTTTCTCACAAACTGTGAAGGTTCTTTCTCTAGAGATGGCCTCAGCAGCGTCCCCCACCCACACACTCTCTGTGATGGGACCTGGCCGTCCCCTGTCTAGAGGAGGGCCCTGACGCCCTGCCCTCAGACCGGTGAGTGGCTCTGACGACTGGGACACGAGGAAGGGGACAGGGACTGAGGCTGGGGCTCTGACAGGAGGAGCCTGTGGTTTCTGACTGTGCACTTGGAACACGCCCTTCTGGGAGCAGGGGCCCGGCTGGGAGCAGCCAAGCCAAGGGGAGGAGCGGGCGGAGGGGCCCCGGGCCACCCGGTGAGCAGCCCCAGGGAGCTCTCAGCACAACCAGCACCTGATGAGCCCGTCAGGGACCCTCTGGAATGTTCCGGACCAGCCGGGCCTCCAGCGACAGCAACCCCAGCCCGTGTCACTCGGGGCAGAGGAGCCGCCCACGGACCCAGTCAACCACAGACAGGAGAGAACAAAGTTTATTGCGGGCTGTTTGTTCCCCAGAGGCAGGTGACGGGAACACAGACCACGTAATCCCCCACCGTCAGTGTGTCCTCATCACCGTCTGTCTTCCCCGTCAGGCTGTGGGCACCAGGAGAGCGGGCGCGCTGTCTGTTTGCATTGAACGACCCCCAGGACTAAGAAGAAGCCTGGCGCAGGGGCCTCCCTGAGCCCGTGAGTGAGCGAGTGCGCACGCGCTGGGACCCGGCTCCTCACAGCTGAGTCTGGGACCCGGAGGGGCTGCCGGTATTTGGTTTGGGGGCTGCCCCAGTCTGCTCGGGCTTCAGTAACCACATACCACCGGCTGGGCGGCTTAAACAACAGAAGTTCATTTTCTCACAGTTCTGGAGGCTGGAAGTCCAAGAGCAAAGTCCCAGGAATTCTGGCTTCTGGTCCAGGGCCCTCTTCCTGGCTTGTGGACGGCTGTCTTCTCCCTGTGCCCTTACACAGCCCCTCCCCTGTGTGAGGAGGGAGGGGGAGGGCAGGGCTGGGTTTATGTATCTAAGGCGTTTTTCTCCCATAATGCCACCTGTCCTATCAGATCAGGGCCCCGCCCCATGACCTCGGTTGACCTTAATGGTCTCCTTAAAGGCTCTGTGCCTAAATACAGTTACATTGGGGGCTGGTGCTTCAGCACACAAATAGTGGGGGACACAACTCTGTGCATAACAGGGGTCCCCTATGACGTGTGCATTTGCTACCTACCAGCTGGTCTCCATCCCCTGAGCCCCTCATGAAGCGTGATGCTGGGTGCCTCCCCAAGCTCTGGTCTCACCTCAAAGCACAGAAGATGGGTGGCACCTGGCCACCAACCACCTCTCATGTCTCAGATTGCAGCCATGGCTCATCTGCCACACGGGGCTCTGGGGGACCCTTCCCTGGTTTGCAGACTCCTGTTTGTTTGGGCTGCTAAAACAACACCATAGACTGACTGTAAATAACAGAAATGTATTTCTCACAGTTCTGGAGGCTGAAAGCCCAGGATCAAGGTGCCAGCACATTCAGGATCTGGTGAGGGCCGACTTCCTGGTTCACTGGTGGCTGTGCCCTCACTGTGTCCTCTCACTGTGTCCCCTCACTGTGTCCCCTCACTGTGTCTTCTCACTGTGTCCCTCACTGTGTCCCCTTGCTGTGTCCCTGTGTCCCCTCACTGTGTCCTCTCACTGTGTCCCCTCATTGTGTCCTCTCACGGTGGGCAGGGTGAGGGAGCTCTCCAGGGTCTCATTTATCTGGGCTCTGAGCTCCTGACCTAATCACCTCCCAAAGGCCCCACCTCCACACACCAGCACCTTGGGGGTCAGGTTTCAGTGTGAACTCTGAGGACACAAACATTCAGTCCATAGCACCCCCAGGGTGGTGGGCCAGTTGTCAGGGTAGAAATGAGATTTAGGGCCGACGCTGCAGGGTTCCTTCATTCAGGGACTGGGGGCAGCAGAGAGCAGGGCCTGGAGGGTCCAGTCTGTGCATGTGGTGCATGGGTGACCCCAGAGGAAAGAGAGGGGATCCCAGAGTCCTCGGGCAGTGAGCTGCAGAGGGTGTGGGGACCGCCCCTGGGAAACGGGCAGCCTGGGTCCCACCACTGAGGTCCCCGTAGCCCACAGTGGGTGCAGCCCACACCCACGTTCAGCACCGGGTCCTCAGGGGCCCTCGGCCTGGCCCAAGGGCTTGTCCTGGCCTAGGGCAGGGAGGGACCATGAAGGCTGTGACAACCTGCTACTCAGGACTGGGCGCAGACATGGCAGGGAGGTGCTAGTGCAGTTAGTGAGACCCTGGGATCCCCAGGAATGTGGGGCCAGGGCTCATCCTGCAGGGACAGCACAGCCCTTTGCTGTCTATGCCCTGGAGGACCCTCTCCAAACACAGACAGGTGACCCCATGGCCAGCCCTCCCCTTGCTGCTCTCCTCCTGGCTCCTTCCACTCTCCCCACTGCAACCCCTGCCCCTCTGATGTGCTTACTTCCATGTACCCTGACTTCCTCAGGACCATCCTCTCCTTCCTGGACCTAATGCCCCAGCCCCTGCCCCCACCCTATGTTCTGAGACTCACTGAACTGATTCCCAGGTGGAGGGTCCGGTAGCTCCAGAGGGAGCAGCAGGAAGATGTGACAGGGACTTGGGTGTCCCAGGCCCCATTCTGGGGTACTAAGGGCACCTAGTTAGTTCATGGGGTCCATCCTGGACCTGGGAACTGTCCTGGACCTGGGAACCTGTCGTGGCTGGAAGACCTCACCCTTCCCTGAGGGAGGGTCCACGGTGACTCAATGCGGAGGCAACACTAAGTCAGTGTGGGTTGTGAGAAACACTTTTCACCCAGAGCCTGACACTGGATGGGGACCCAGTCTTGCATTCAAAGCCTGTTCTGGTGTTGGGAGCAGATCCTGGGAGGGATCTGACTAAACAGCAGAAAGGGGAGGGAGGGCGGTCTTCTGTCATCTGCCCTGTGGCCACACGGGGGCGCCGCCGTGCTGCTCATGGAGGCTGACTGCTCCCTGGGAGGGTCTGTGCTGTGAGTGGTCAGAGGTGGCTGACTTGGAGGCTGGGCACCGGGTCGGGGATGAAGTTGCTTCTGAGCAGTCCTGGACTCCACAGGTGACAAGGTCAGGGACTGAACAAGGACTAACAAAGAGGCGCGCTCAGGTGGTTTGGACCACACCTCTGAGGTTTCCACTTCCCACTGTGACCCCTCTCTCCAGTCCTGTGATGACAACACCCCGGGGGTTAAACTGAAAAGAAACATTTTACCTACTTTCTGTTTTTCACAGTACTCCTTCATGTAGTAACAGTAACAACATTTGCAGAAGTTTTCCTCAAGAAGGATACATGAAAACTTGGTAACATGCTCCTCCCTGACAGGGATCCTGGCTGCCTGGGGTCTGGGGAGGGAGGAAAGTTTCCCAGGTGGACTTCTTGTGTTGTCTGGAGCAGCTTTTCTAAATATGTTACATTTGCAAGGCCCTTTGCAGGTCAGATCCAGGTGGCACCGCTGTGGCCATGTGACAGGCCCAGATCTGGGTCCTCCCCGTGTTCCTTTAGCCCAGGCGCCCAGGCTGTCACATCTCAGACACGGCACTCCTGGTCCTGGGCCTGAAAACCTGTCACCAGGCAGCCCCTCCCTCCCTGGCAGTGTCCCCAAGCGTCCTTGCTGAGCAGCCCTTCCTTCACTGCCCCTGCCAGGGGCCCCTCCAGCCTCCTTCCAACCCCATCCACTTTGCTTTTGCTCACACCCAGTTCACTAACACACTGTCACGTATTTATTTAATTGTTTACCGTCTGTCCCTCCTTGAGAACACAAGCTTTATGAGGACAAGGACAGGGATTTGATTTTCACAGCTGTATTTCCAGGGCCCTGAAAGCTGATTTTAAAACATCTGTTGAGTGAGTGGCTGAGTGAAGGCACAGACTGCACATGCCCTGCTGCACACCAACACACAGACAGTGCGCCCACAGGGACACAGTCACACACACTGACGTTCTCACACACACACTGACACAATCACACACACTGGCACACACACACTTGACCCCTAACCCCCCTGTAACGTCACACTGTGAACAAACACCCCATGTCAGCGTGCATCATCATTTCTAGTGTTTTCTCCACAGGACTGTGAGAACTTACCTAAAAGACACCTGAAGTTTGAAAGACCAACACGATGGTCACTCTAGGTTTAGCCATTTTGATATTCTGTCCTATTTTACTGATGTATTATGTATTTCTGTAATTTTTGCTGACACATTTGAAAATCACCTGCCAGCATCATGACTCTCTCCCCTGAATATTTCAATATTCATCTCTGAAAAAATAAGCTTTCTTTTCAAACAATATTATTACACTGAAGAAAATAACTGTACTTCCCTAATAGTATACAATATGAAAATAACATAAACTTCTCTACATTATCCTGCAAATGTCCCCCATTTGGAAAGGAGGAGGCTTGGGGGCCCTCGGACCATCCCTGACACCCCCACCCCCTCCCGGCACCCCTCACTCCTTCCCCTCACAGCAACATCAGGGAAACTGAAAGTAGGCCATTTCCCTCTCCTCCCTATTTCTGTTTCTTAAACTCAGTTCTTGAAATGAAATCATCTCTTACTGGGAACAGCATCTCAGTGTCTACATCCTCCCCTGTGTGGGTACGCACACTGGGACTGTTGGGACGAGGACTGCAGCTGCCCTGGGCCTTCTGTCCCCTCAGCAGGACAGGAGAGGGGCCCCAGCACCAGGGTCCCTCCTGATGCCCCAGAAGTCACACCTCCGACAGCAGCTGTCCCACTGAGACCTGGAGTGAGCACAGTCCCCTCTCTCAGGGTTCAGAGAGAACTCATGCACGTCCCCCAAGACCACGCCTCTCCCCCAGGCCCTTCCCCTACAGTCAGGGGTCAGGATTGGGACTGAGACCCCCCACCCCAACCTCCTCATCCTCACCCACAGAGCCCCAGGGAGAGCCCAACCCCTGCTCCTCCCCTCTCTTCCTCACTAACTTACCACCATCTGCCCTGAAGCCACCAGGACCAACCTCCTCTGTTCTTGTCCCTGTCTGTCTCAGTCACCCCTGGTCCCCAAACACCCTGAACCTCGCCTCCACAGGCTCTGCAGCCCCCACTCTGTCCCCTCACACACCCCCTCCTCCCCAACCCCTGAAACCTGTCCACTGCGCCCTTGAGTGCTCAGTCCAGGACCAGAACCTGCACAGCCCTCCCCCAGGACGAGGTCCCTGCACCTCCCAGCTTTGACAGGAACCCGGGTCTCCCTGAGGCCAGGGCTCCCTCTGAAGTCCTCCCATGGGCGTCCCCCCTCCCTCTGACCTGGAGCCCTGGGTGTGGAGGGGGTGGGGTCCCGGCTCCTCCTCTGCTTTGACCTGTTCCCCTCTGTCCTCCCTAGCACCCCCAATGTGCCATCAGACTGGAGCCCCCACTCCCCCATCATAGGGATTCCCTGTGGACCCCAGGCCACTCCCCCATTCTTTTAGCTCCTGGCCCACTGTCACCTCCCAGAGCGCTGCCTCCTTGACCCTCAGTGACGTCAACACCATCAGAAGTGGAAGGCTGAACAGTGGTCCCCAGAGATGCCCAGCCTGGTCCTTGGAGCCTGTGAACAGCTTTCCTCACATGGCAAAGGGACCTGGGTGATGTCACTGAGGTTAAGGACTGTGGGACAGGGAGACTCCCACATTATCTGGGTGGGCAGTCAGGTCACATGAACCCTAAAAGCAGAGCGGCCTGAGCTCTGCAAACACCGGCACGATTATGTGATCACAGGCTGTAATGTGAGGTCAGCAAACCTTCCTCACAGCGGTGCCTCTTTCCAGGCCCGAGTCGTCACTCCAACCACTCCTGGAGCCCACTGGGGTCCCCGTCTGTGATCCTGCTCTCTGTGCACTGTCCCTCACCCCTCGGGGTCCCCTCCTCCCTGCTCTCACCCTCCATGAGGCATCATTTCACTCTGCCCCTTGGCTCCCCCCTGCTCTGTCAGCCTTGCCTGGAAAAACCGCCCAGCCGGTGACTCAACCTCCTTCCCCGCACCTGCCCCGCACCTGCCCCACCAGCCACAGGAGGCTGCAGCCCCACACAGTCACGCTGATGCTGCCACGTTAATGTCGTGACCCAGACCACGGGGCGGGGGATTTCCAGGCACAATTCCTCCGGGACCAACGAGAAAGCCGCTGTCCCTCCACCCCCATTCCCAGGGCCGCTCCTCTCCGGCGTCAAGTCCTCGGGGGGTGAGTTTCCTTCTAGAAGAGTCCGGGGGGAGGTCAGGGGTGGGAGGCAGAGTCCGCCCCCCGGGGAAGGGCTCCGGGGACAGAGGGGAGGGAAGGGGGCTGGGCCCAGCCTGGGGGTCGCTCCCTGGTTCCCCCGGACAGACTCGGGGCTCAGACTCGAGGACCTGGTGCGACCACGAGCTCTCAGAGCAGGAGGAGCGGGGATCGGGGCAAAGTCCCAGGTGCCGGGCCCGGCGCTCAGGGTCTCGGCCCGAGGGCGGAGTCTTGGCGCGGAAGCTCCGAGCTGGGGAGTCCCGGTCTCCGGGTTTCACTTCTGCGTCTCCCAACCTGCGCGGGGGACTCCTTCCCGGATACTCGTGACGCAGCCCCACTTGCCTCTCCCATTGGTGACCCGTGTCTATAGCAGCCAATCGGCGTCGCCGCCGCTCCCCGGTTTTAGGTCACCCCGGACCCACCCGGACGCAGTTTCTCCCCAAACCTCGAGGATGCGGGTCATGCGGTCCCCGAGCCTCCTGCTGCTGCTCCAGGGGGCGCTGGCGCTGACCGCGGCCGGGGCGGGTGAGCGCGGGGTCGGGAGGGGGCGGCCTCTCCGGGGAGGAGCGCGGGATCCCGCTCTCCGTCCCCCTTTCCGTCCCCTCGACCGCGGACCTGGGACCCGCGCCGGGGGAGGGTCGCCGGTCTCACCGCTCCCCGCCCGCAGGTCCGCACTCCCTGAGCTATTTCGACACCGTCGTGTCCCGGCCCGGCCGCGGGGAGGCGCGGTTCCTCGAAGTCGGCTACGTGGACGGCACGGAGTTCGTGCGGTTCGACAGCGACGCCGCGAACCCGAGGATGGAGCCGCGGGCGCCGTGGATGGAGGGGCCGTGGGTGGAGCAGGTGGAACCGCAGTACTGGGACGAGCAGACGCGGAATGCCAAGGGAGCCGCACAGACTTTCCGAGTGAACCTGAACACCCTGCGCGGCTACTACAACCAGAGCGCGGACGGTGAGCGCGCGGGGCGGGGCCGGGCACGACCCCCATCTCCGCGGACGGGCGGGGCCGCCCCGAGTAACCGCGTCCGAGCTTCACCCCGAGAGGAGCCCGCGGGACTCTGACCCGGTTCGGTTTCGGTTTCGGTTCCGTCCCCGCGGGTGGGGGCAGGGCGGGGCGGCGGGCGGGGCTGACCTCGGGGCGGGGTCAGGGTCTCACACGATCCAGATGATGTACGGCTGCGACGTGGGACTGGACGGGACCGTCCTCCGCGGCTACTGGCAGTACGCCTACGACGGCGCCGACTACCTCGCCCTGAACGAGGACCTGCGCTCCTGGACCGCGGCCGACACGGCGGCTCAGATCTCCCGGCGCAAGTTAGAGGCGGCGGATGCGGCGGAGCACGTGAGGAACTACGTGCGCGGCCGGTGCAGGGACTCGCTCCTGCGGTACCTGGAGCGCGGGAAGGGGGCGCTGCAGCGCGCAGGTACCGGGGGTCGCGGGGCGCCCCCTCCCTCGGGCTGGGCTCCGACGGGGAGACGGGACGCGGGACCCGGGTCAGAACCCCCTCTGCGTCGGTAGACCGAGTCCTCCCGGACTTTCCGACCCGGGACCGGAGGGCGACCCGCCTTCTCTCAGGGGCGCTCCGGGGGGCGGGGGGGGGGGCAGCCTCTCCGGGGACGGAGGGACGCGCCCCGAGATCTCCGGTCAGCGGCTCCCACCGCCCTGGTGGCGCCCGGGCCCTCGGGGACTTCCTCCCTCAGGTCGGTTCCCGCCCCGCACCCGCGGGTCTCGGTCCGACCCGGCTCTCTGCAGCCCCGTGGCCGCCCCCCTCCCTGAGTCCGAACCCAAAACTCTTTTCTCCGGGCAGACCGGCCTCCACCTGGGCTGTGTCCCTCTGATTCTAGAACTTTGTACAGACCAGGGGATCCCCCCAGGTGCTTCTGTCCAGGCTGGGCCTGGGGTTTGTACCCCCCCCCCCCCCCCCCGCGCTGTCCTGTCCAGGCTCAGGACGGCCACGGGAGCGCTGCTGGACTGGCCCAGGGCCGTGAGAAGTTCCCGAATTTCCGGCCTTTCTCCTCAGACCCTCCACAGGGACAGGTGACCCGCCACCCCACCTCTGAGCGGGAGGCCACCCTGAGGTGCTGGGCGCGGGGCTTCTACCCTGCGGACATCGCCCTGACCTGGCGGCGGGACGCGGAGGACCTGACCCAGGACACGGAGCTGGTGGAGACCAGGCCCGCGGGGAACGGGACCTTCCAGACGTGGGCAGCGGTGGTGGTGCCGCGTGGGGAGGAGCAGAGATACACGTGCCACGTGCAGCACGAGGGGCTGCGGGAGCCCCTGATGCTTGCATGGGGTGAGGAGGGTTCTCCGGGGACTTCAGGAGGTTGGGGCAGGGCCCAGGGGGGCAGGGCCCTCACCTTCCTGTCCCTTTGCAGAGCCGCCTCCTCAGACCAACACCATCATCATCATTGTGGGCATCATTAGTGGTCTGGTCCTGCTTGGAGCTGTGGCGGCTGCAGCTGTGATGTGGGGGAGGAGGCGCTCAGGTAGGGTGGGTGGGGTCTGATTTCTTGTCCCACTGGGGGTCTCAAGCCCAGGAAACGTGTGTGTCTCACTTCATTAAAGGGAAGCATTGTCTTCACTCATGTGCTTGCCAGTCTGGGGACCTGCTGGCTACACTGACTGGTTAGGAAGGCACGTGTGAGATAAGGGACAGATGTGTCACCCTGATGACTCTGGGGATGGGGACCTGCTTCCCAACAGTCACAGGTTCATGGGGAGGGTCCCTGCTGAGGACAGACCTGCAAGAGGCCGGTAGGTCCAGTCCCTGCACATGAATTTCTCTCAGGTTTCCCGATCCTGCCCTGGGTCTGTAGTCAGAGTTCTGGAAACTTCCCTGGGGTCCAGGACCAGGGCTTCCTGTAGGACCTCAGGGCCCTGCCTCCTCCCTGGTGTCTCACAGGGTGTTTTCTTCCTGCAGGTGGGAAAGGAGGGAGCTACGCTCAGGCTGCCAGTGAGTATGCAGGGGGGACCCCTGAGACCCTGTGTTGGTGCAGACGGGAGCCCATGGGGGACCTCCCTCCTCATAGGTTCTCCTTTGCTTTCCTGTCCTGGGGGCTCTGACCACATCCTATTTTGTGCCTCCCCAGGCAGTGACAGTGCCCAGGGCTCGGATGTGTCTCTCACGGCTTCTAAAGGTGAGACCCTGACACGGGGAGGGTTGGGACAGAAGGGATGGGACTGAGTAATGGGGGACTCTATGTGATTATGGAACACAGGGTGGGCTGTTGGACAATGTCACCACCTACAGTAACCGATGGACATTTGTTCACAATTATCTTCTTCTCCAGCATGAGACAGCTGCCCTGTCAGGGAATGAGTGATGCAAGGTTCCTCACACACACATACCCGCCAGCCCCTGTTTGTGACTTCAGGGACATCTCACTTCTGCTTCTGCAACTGGCATCTGAATGTCTGTGTTCCCATCAGCATCACTGAGGAGGTGGGAGGCAGGCCCACCCCACCCACCAGCCCCTCCCCACACTCCCCTGCTCCAGCAGGGGGGGGCGCGGGGCCTCCCCATCCCTGTCTGTGCTTCCTGGTGCCTGAGCTGCAGCTTCTCACTCCCTGGTTAAAATAAGGTTCTGGGTGTAAATTTGTTTTTTCACTTCTTGCCATGAGTGGTCAATGTGTTAATTAAAAAGCTGAAGATCCTAAATTCTGAAAGAAATACATGAGAAGTTTCCAGAACCCATGTGTGTGCTGTGCTGAGTCTGTGGCAGGGACAGGAAAGTCTGTGAGGACCAAGCGTGGTCGGGGCTGTGCCCAGTCAGTGCTCAGTGCATCGTGGGCTTTGACGTGGTCCCTCCTCCACTGGGTTGCCCTCTGCCCCTTTGTCCTGTCCCTTCAGTGGAACCGTGTCCCAGCAGGACCTGGGATCACAGGAACCAGCATCACCCGGGCCTTGTAGACTGTCCCCGTGAAGCCCGTCTCCAGGACCGCGGGCAGTGAGGGCTGTGTGAGGCCGGGTCAGCCGAGGCTCAGGCCTAGGTCGGACCCTCGGTCCCCATCTTCTGGGTCTTTATTTGTTGCTTCTTTGTTTCTGTAGAGCAGCAGGACTGCATTTGTCCTTGTTAGGAGTCCTGGTCTCATTCTCCTCTGGGTGTCCCCGTCTGCCAGCAGCAGGGGTGTTTTGCCTGTCACTGTCCCCACCAGGCCCAGGGGTCCCTGCACACAGGAGTCTGGGGTGTGGAGAGATGAGTTGTCAGACTCATCCTGCTGTTGCCCCCTCTAGGGCTTGGCTGATCTTTCATCTCGTCCTAAACTCTCAAAGGAACCCGGTTCTGGACTGAGCAGAGCTGGGATCCCATCATTTCCCATCCTAGATCAGTCCCCATTGGAATCCTCCTCTGCTCACCCGAGCCCTCCCCCTGCCCTTCACTGTAGTGCTGGGTGCAGTACGCACTCCAGGATGCACAGAGTGGGGTCTGCTGTTGACTCGGGGGAGCAGCTCTGTGGGGAAAGTGCAGGGGCATCGATGTCAGTGTGAGTGCCCGTGGTATCGTCACTGCCACGGAGCAGCTGTGGTTGAGGCCACGTTAATATAGTCACAGCCTGCAGCACAGGGAGGTGCCCTACCCCGACTATTTGTGAAGCAGTGGTGGCTGTGTGACAGACGTGTGGCACTGAGTTTGCATGTGGGGACATCACTGAAGCACAGTCGGGATTACTGCCAGCCTCATGGGGCCCGTGCTGTGTGGGGAGACAGTGGGTGTGAGCACAGCACACAGGGAGGTGTGTGTGGGAGGGGGAGTGGTCTGGGAAGACACAGGGGGAATGGTGGTCCCCAGTGTGGGCTGTGGGGATAGGGAAGGCGGCTGCTTGATGTGGGTGGTCAGTGTGGCCCTCACTGGGGAGGTGGCCTTGAGGGGAGATTTGAAGGACATGGGACATTACCCACCAGGATGTGTGGAGGAAGTTCTGTCCAGGCAGAGGATCCTCCAGTGCGAGTGCCCCAGGGCAGTGGTGTGTCTGCAGTCTGGGGAGAAGGAGGAGGGGTGGGGGTCAGTGTGGGAATGGAGCAGGGAGTGACAGAGATGGGAGAGAGGCACGGCCAGACCACGTGGGCCTGGAGGACGTTGGAAGGGCACGACTGTGCTCTGAGTGAGGGGGGGGTCAGAGGACAGTGTAGAGCAGGAGGGGACATGGCCTGGTGTCCCCTTTAGTGGGTCCCAGTGGCTGCTGTGCTGAGGGCAGACTTGGGAGGTGAGGGGGAGGCAGTGTGGACGCAGGAGGGGTCTGTGCCGGGGGCCAGGCTGGGGATGCTTCCTGGGGTGAGGGGCAGGAATAGTGGGTGAGGGGGGATCCTGGATGCCTTCTGAGGGGGACCTGACTGCATTCCTGATGCTTAACCTGGGGCACAAGGGAGAGGAGTCCAGGTCAGCAAACATCTCAGAGGACACAAGCAGAGAGATGGAGTTGTGTCAGCAGAGATGGGGAGACCTTGGAAGCAGCATATCTGAGGGGACGTCACAGACGTTCATTGTCAGAGACGGTGGAGCTGAGACGTCTGAGAGGGATCCCAGGGAGTCGTCCGACTGGCAGGTGGACCGCTGAGTCTGAAGATGGGGGGATGTGCGGGCTGCACAGATAGACTGGGGAGGCCACACACATAAGTTCTATTTAAAGCCGTGAGCACGGGCGAGGTCACCAAGGGGTGACAGCTACAGAAGACGAAGGAAGATGGATGGAACCCAGGGCCCCAGTGCTGAGCGATCTGAGTGGACTCCACACCAGAGCTGCTTGCACATTCTGTCTCCATGTCCAGAAGGCTGTTGAGCACTGAGTCCCAAACTTTCTTGTGCCCACAAATTACCTGCACACTTTGTTAAGACTCAGAAAGTCTGGAGCAGAGAGTGGGATTCTGGATTCATAACCAGGCTGGTGCGGATGCTGCTGGCCTTCAGGTCACATGTTCAGCAGCAGGAACCCAGACAGGACCCCACACGGCTGTGCGTCAGCCTCGCCTGCAGGGCTTGTCACACAAGTAGGTGATCCTGGCCTGGGGCCTGTTCCCCTGAGATGTGGCTCTGGGAGAGGCCTGGCGTTGGTAAGAAGCCCCATGAGCCCTCCTGAGGCTCAGCCAGATGGGGACCACTGAGGTCAGTGACAGAGCTCAGGGTGGGGAGGGGTCTTCAGTGCACATTTAGTGTTTTTTTCCTCAGAAAGAAAAGGGAGGACATATATTGTCACTTATGAGACATGATGTTGGGAGTCACAGTCGTTTTCTCCACCACGGGGCAGAGTCAGGTGGGACATTTAGGAAGTGGCCCCGGGTCAGCATAATAAAATCTCTGAGTGAAACTGTTCCCCAGGTATATTTCTTGGAGCAAACAATGGAATCCTAATTTCTTCTAATTTAGATGTAAAGCAGTATAGTGGGTTCTAATGCTATTTTGGGGAAAGCCACAAAACACACTAAAGGCCACACTGCCAGGAACAGCCCACAGTCCATCGTGGGTCAGGTCCCACACAGGCCCCGCTGCCCTGCTGCCAGGCACAGATGTCACCGCTCACCGCCCCCGCCCCAACTCCCCTGAGGCGGGGCCCTGGGCCCCGTGGCTCGGACTGCTGTCTCTGCTGCCCCAGCGCCCGGACACTGTTGCTGCCACTCCCGCCACCCTGGCCGAGTGCCCTCTGCTCAGTCCCAGCCTCTCTGTGTCACCACGTCCTGAGTCAGAGTCTGGCATGTGGTCACCTGACTGGTGGAGCCTCGTGCCATGTCCAGATGCACGAACATTGGGGACCTGGGTTCCCTCTTTCATGGAGGGAGGTGGTCTCTGCCTCCCACCCAGACTCTTCTTTTTTGGAGAGCACGGTTATTAACGTTCACTGCAGACGGTGAAGCAAGGAAGGGCCTAGAACAGAAAAAGCAACAGACCAGGTGGGGCTGCTGTCAGCTCACTGGGGAGTCAGAGAAAAGGGGGCTTTGAGGACAGTCAGGGGTCAGCCTGGGATGAGCTGCTGCTGCCCCGCGCTCCCCTGGCTGCAAGTCTCCTGGGGTCCCTTAGACTTTAGGACACGCCCGCCTGTGAGGGAGGGAGGGGGAAGAGAAAGCACAGTCGTGCTCCAGGGAGGGAGGCCGTGCCCACCAGGACTCTAGGTGTGGAACCTTCCCCTGTAGGAACAGAGTTCAGGGACTGGGGTGGGGGATGGAAAAGAAAGACACATTTCAGTCCTTGGAGCAAAGGTCTGAGGCTGGAACTTTCTGGTGCATTACAGGCACTCGGGTTTGGCTGGAGGAACACGTGACCAATAAATGACATCCCAAGCAGAGAGTGTCTTGCTTGCTCTGACTCTGAGTTTCTCTGTGGGATGGTGAGGGGTGTTTTCCTGCATTCACCCAGTTTTCTGATTCTCGGGCACCAGCCACGTTTCCTACAGTTTAGCTCAACTCCGACGTGAACTCCCTGGAGTCAGCCTCAGACCCCAATGGTCAGGGTCCGACCCACAAGACTGCCCTCCCCTCAGAGCAAGTCTCAAGTTCAGGCCCCTGTGTTACCTGCTCGTCTGTTCGACTTGCCTACAAAAGGTAGGGGTTCCCCACCAAGTTCATTAATTTGCTGCATCAACTCACAGAACTCGGGAAAATGCTGTGTTTATTGAACATCTTATTACAAACAATACAAGTGAGCAGCCAGATGAGGAGGGACACGGGGTGAGGTGGGGAAGGGTCCCGAGTGCCCAAGCCTCTGTCACCATGGAGTTGGAAAGTGTCACCTCCAACTCCCAGCATGGGGAGGGGTTCACTACTTCACAATCTCTCTGAGCCCCAGTATTAGGGGGTTTCATGGAGGTTTCACTATGTCAACAGATTTGACTAAATCCTTGGTTGTTGTTGATTGAACTCAAACTTGAGCCCCTCTCCCAGAGGCTGGGTAGTGAGGCTGAAAGTTCTGACCAAACTTGCTCTTTCTGGTGACCGGCCCCCATCCTGAAACTGTCCAGGACCCTTGGCCAAGGGCCATCTCACTAGCATCCTTGTCACTCAGGAGACTCCAAGGGTTTTAGGAGTCCTGTGCCGGGAACCAGGGGCAAAGACCAAATACAGTCAGACCTCAGTTCCCGAATGTCTCCCATGTCAAACAATTCAATTTGTGACCAAATTGTTTATGGAAAATACATCTCAGTTTTCGAACAAAGTTTTCATTCTTCACCTAACAACACTCTCAGGCTGATACCTGTATGATCGGTCACCTGTATGACTGTTATCTCAAACAAATTCCTTCTCAAACAGAATTCTGGAATGAATTAAGGTTGAGGAGTGAGGTTTTGCTGCATTTCTGTATCAGACCGCAGGTCTCTGACCGCAGACCCATGAGCAGGAAAGGGCATCGTAACAGGGAGACGACGCGGCCTCCTGGCCAGAGCCCCTTCAGTCCCGGTGACGAGCCCAGTCCGTCCCCCGTGTGAGCGTGTTCACACGGCCCGGACGTTTATGGAAACTGCCCAACAGTTTGCGTCAGAGGGAGGTTCAGAGTAAGCCATAATGTGACGTCACTGCACAACTCCCAGCACGGCGAAAAATAAACTCAGACAAAATCAGTTCTTGGCAAGAATTGGGACTAATTCTATCTGTCCTTATTGCTAGTGTGAGAGTTGGTTGATTCAAATACTTTGAAAATGTGCAAGGCTTCACCTCCTCGCACAACCAAAAAAGGATAATAACTGATCTAAAAACAATAAACAACAAGAAGTGCCAGAAAATAAAACTGCATGGAACTCCGACAACCAAGGAGTTGAAGAAACATTCCCCCAGACTGGTAGGACGGGCGGAGAAGGGCAACATAGCAGAGAGAACACAAGGCAAGATGACCAAACGGGCGGGTAAGGCAGGGCTGGCTGAGTGGAAAACTAAAGACTCAAATTAGCTGTAAATGTCTGTGGGGGCTGTCATGAGGGAGAAACTTCTAGTCTCACATGAGAGAGTTCGTTGGAAAGTGGGGCTAGAGCAGAGCAAGTGAGCAGCATTGTTGCCTCTCTGACCCCTCTCCCACAGACAGCACCACAACCCAGCAAAGAGCCCAGGTGAATACCTAAGGCTCTGCCCCTTATAACATAAAAAGTGCACTGAGACAAAGAAATATGGCCCAAATGAAAGAACAGATCAAAACTCCAGAAAAAGAGCTAAGCAAGAGGAGAGAGACAACCTATCTGATGCAGAGTTCAAAACACTGGTAATCAGGATGCTCACAGAAATGGTTGAATATGTTTGCAAATGAAAGAATAAATTAAGGCTACCTGAAGGAAATAAAGCAAGATATACAGGGAACCAACAGTGAAGGGAAGGAAACTGGGACTGGAACAGACAGACAAACAAGAATTCAAAAAAAAATGAGGAGAGGCTTAGGAACCTCCAGGACAATTTTAAATATTCCAATATCTGAAACACAAGGGTGCCAGAAGGAGAAGAGCAAGAAGTTGAAAACTTATTGGAAGAAATAACGAAGAAAAACTTCCCCAATCTGGTGAAGGAAATAGACTTCCAGGAAGTCTAGGAAGCCCAGAGAGTCCCAAAGAAGTTGGACCCAAGGAGGAACACACCAAGGCACATTATCATTACATTAGCCAAGATTAAAGATAAGGAGAGAATCTTAAAAGCAGCAAGAGGAGAGAGTTATCTACAAAGGAGTGTCCATAAGACTGTGAGCTGATTTCTCAAAACCCTGCAGGCAAGAAGCAACTGAAAAGAAGTATTGAAAGGCATGAAAGGTAAGGACCTACATCCAAGATTACTCTATCCAGCAAAGCTATCCTTTAGAATGGAAGGGCAGATAAAGTGCTTTCCAGATAAGGACAAGCTAAAGGCATTCATCATCACCAAGCCCTTATTATATGAAATGTTAAAGGGACTCGTTTGACAAAAAGAAGATCAAAACTATGAACAACAAAATGGTAACAAATTCACAACTATCAACAACTGAATCTAAAAAACAAATGAAGCAAACAAGCAAAACTGAAACAGAATCATAGACATGGAGATCATTTGGAGGGAGGGGGAGAATGGGGGAAACCGTGCAAGGATAGAGAAGTACAAATTGGTAGGTAAAAAATAGACAAGAGGAGGTTAAGAAGAGCGTAGGAAGTGGAGTAATCAAAGAACTTACAAGCATGACCCATGGACATGAACTAAGGGAGGGATTGCTGGAGGGAATGGGGGTACCAGGCAGAGGGCACAAAGGGGGAAAAACTGGAACAACTGTAATAGCATAATCAATTAAATATATTCTAGAAAACTTCCAATCGAGAACAGTTTACCTAGAAAAGTTATATTGAACTGAAAAAGTTTTCTAGAGAAGCAAACGCTAAAAGAGCTCATAACCACCAAACTGACCGTAGGAAAAACATTAAAGGGACTTCGTTCATGTGAAAAGTAAAGGCACTGAATAGTAAGAAGAAAACATACGAAAGTATAAATCTCACTGGTAAAGGTAAATATGTAGTAAGGTCAATGGATCAATCACTTTTAAAGTCAGTATAAAGGTTAAAAGACAAAACTAGTAATAATAATTATAATGACAATCATTAGTTAAGTGACACACAGGATAAAAAGGTGTAAAATGTTACATCAAAAACATGAAACATGGGGGAGGGACAGTAACATGTGGAGTTTTAGAATGCATTCACAGTTAAGTTGTCATTAACTTAAAGTAGACTATTATAAACATAATTTGCTGTATATAAGCATTATAATAAACACCTACTGTAGAGACACGGGAGATAAAGAGGCAGGAATCTAAGCATACAACTAAGGAAAGCCGTCAAAGCACAAAGGAAGAAACACCAAGGAATTACAAATAAACAATGAACCAGAAACAATGAGCCAGAAAACAATGAACAAAGTAGCAGTAAGTACACCTCTATCAGTAATCAACTTAAATGTAAAGGGACTACATTCTCCAGTCTGAAGAGCACTCTGACAGAGTGGCTGAATGGACAAAACAAGATCCCCTGACGTGCTGCCTGCGACAGACTCACGTCAGATGTAACGACACACAGACTGAAAAGGAGCAGAAGGAAAGATGTCCATGCAAATGAAAACCAGAAGAAATTGAAGTGGCTACACTCACAGCATACAAAGCAGACTTTAAAATAAAGATTGTGTTAAGAGACAAAAAGGGCATCACATCATGATAAGGTGGTCAAGCCAACCAGAGGACACAAGGTTTGTAGACATTTATGCACCCAGCATAGGAGCACCTGCATATATAAAGCAAACATCACACAGACCTAACGGGAGAAATAGACGGCAGGGCAATAATAGTGGAGAACCTTAATGCCCTGCTTTCACCAGTGGGTAGATCATGCCGACAGAAATCAATAAGAAAACTGGCTTTAAACAACACATTAGATCACATAGACTTAAAGGTACATGCAGAGCATTCCAACCAAAAGCAACAGAATAAACATGTTTCTCAAGTGTACATGGAACATTCTCCAGGATAATCACAAGTCAGGCCAAAACACAAATCTTAATAAATTTAAGATTGAAATTATGTCAAGCACTTTTTCATTAATGGTGCCAAACTAGAAATCAATTATAAGAAGAAAACTGAAAAATTTACAAATGTGTAGAGACTTAAAAACATGCTACTTAAGAATCAATGGATCAAAAAATATCAAAAGAGAAACTTAAAAATATCTTGAGACAAATGGAAATGGAAATACAACACACCAAAACTTATGAGATGCAGCAACAGCAGTTCTAAGAGGGAAGTGAGTGGCAATAAATGTCTGTATCAAGAAACAATAAATCTGAAAGTAAAACCTCACTTTATACCTCAAGTAACCACAGAAAAGGCCAAAGTTAGTGGAGAGAAGGAAACAACAAGGATCAGAGCAAAAATAAATGGAGTAGAAACTAAAAAGACAGTAGAAAAGCAATGAAATTAAAAGCTGTTCTTTTAAAAGATAAAATAAATAAACCTTCACCTAGACTCATCACAAAGAGAGGACTCAAACATATAAAATCCGGAATGAAAGTGAGTACATTACAACTGATACTACAGAAATACAAAGTGTAAGAGAACTACTATGAACAATAATATGCCCACAAATTGGTGAACTAGAAAGAATATATCAGTTTCTAGACACATAAAACCTACCCAGACTGAATCAGGAAGAAACAGAAAACTTGAACAGACCAATTACTAGTAAGGACATTGAGTCAGTAATCAAAAACCTCCCAAAAAACAAAAGTCCAGGACCAAGAATAACTGGTGAATTCTACCAAACATTCAAAGAAGAATTAATACCAATCCTGCTCAGACTACACCTAAAAATAAACAGGAGGGAACACTCCCAAACTCATGTGAGGAGGCCAGCATCACTCCGACATCAAAACCAGACGAGGATGCCACGAGAGAACAAAACTGCAGGCCAACATCCCTGAGGAACAGAGATGCAAAAATCATCCACAAAACACTGGCAACCCGAGTCCAAGCACACGCTCCCATCACCACACACCGTGGTGAAGGGGGACACGAGGGGTGGTTCAGACCCACAGTTCAGTCAGTGGGTACATCCCCTGAACAAAACCAGGGATAACCATCACATGATCATCTCAGTAGATGCAGGAAAACCACATGACAAAATTCACCATCATGGATGACAAAAACTCTCAAACAGGTGTGCACAGAGGGAACATACCTCAACACATTAAGGCCACATGTGAGCATCCCACAGCTAAAATCATACTCAATGATAAAAAGCTGGAAGATATTTCTTTAAATTCAGAAACAAGACAAGGATGTCCACTCTTGCCACTTTTATTCAAAATAATTTTGGAAGTCCTAGACAGAGCAACTAGTCAAGAAAATAAAAGGTATCAAAATTGGAAAGGAAAAAATAAAATGTCACATTTTCAGTTAACATGAGCTTATTATATGTAGAAAAAAAAAACCTAAAAAGCGCCATTTAAAAAAGCCTATTGGAACTAATGAACACTTTCAGTAAAACTGCAGGATACTAAATCAAACTACAATTTTTTGTGTGTTTCTATAAATTAATAACAAACTGCCAAAAAGAAATTATGAATAAAATACCGAGGAACAAATTTAACCAAAAAGGTTAAATTCCTGTGCACTGGAAACTATAAGATAGTGATGAACAAAATAAATAAATAGATATTCTATGTTCATAGAATGGAAGAATTAATATTGTTAAAATGTCTATACCACCCAAAGCAATGTACAGATTCAATGCAATCCCAATTAAAATCTAATGGTGCCCTGGCCAGCAACATCCCATACACCAAAACTTTGTGGGGTCAATCCCTGGTTGGAATGCATATAGGAGGCAACTGATTGATGTTTCTGTTTTGTTGGGAGCTGTCCCTCCTGGTTTCAGGGACTGTAGCCTTTTGTCCCACAGCTAGAGCTGAGTGAAAAGGCCGTGGGGACATGAGCCATTAAAGAGACAGGACATTACCTCCTGGCAGGACACAGCCCCTGACTCACTCACTTCCTCCTGCTTGGCCTGGCAGATGGCTAGTTAGTCCATGATGGGTAAGATCCCTCAAAGGAGGAGGGACAACCTAAGACAGGCACTGTTGCAAGGGGCCATCAGGGAAGGACTTAGAGGTCTTCAGAGAAGGGGCAGAAAGACCCTCACCCCTTGGTTTTGTCATAGCCTGAGTCCTCAGTCTTTCTGCAAAAGTCTCCTAGTCTCTTGGCTGCTTTGCTCTCTCTGCCTGACTCAGCCTGGGAACTCTGCCAAAGACCTTGTACTGAAACAGACCCCTCTGGCCAGAGAAAGAATATATATACATTGTTTCATCTGAGACCTGCTCTGCCCTGTTGCTATGAAACAGACACTTGAGCTAAAGCCAACCCCTGACCAGAGACAATCCCTAGGTTTCTTCAACTATTATCTGTACATGATGTCAGTTTTTCATGACTGCACCATTTTAGACACTGGTTGATGAGCTGTATGTACATACTATGTATCTCTGAGCTGAACCCAATAAAAATGCAAGCAAGAAGGTATTCAGGACCTTTTTCCTTTGAGGGACTGATCACCTTTCCTCCCCAAGCAAATCACACATTGGACATTTTTACTTCTCATCTGCAACAACCAGGGAGTTCTGCTGGCGGAGCCTCCCCCTCTCTCTCTCTCTCTCTCTCTCTCTCTCTCTCTCTCCCTCTCTCTCTCTCTCTCTCTCTCTCTCGTCAGTTTTTAAAAATCCATGGTATGTTTCACAGAAATAGAATAAATCATCCTAAAACTTGTATGGAACTACATAAAACCATAAATAGAAAAAAAATCACCTTGAGAAAGAGAACAAGCTAGAAGCATCACATGCCATGATTTCACACTATTGTAAAACTATAGTACCAAAACAGCATGGTATTAACAAAAATACAGACACATAAGTCAATGGAACAGAACAGGAGGCCCAGTTATAACCCACACATACACAGTCAATTAATTTATGAAAAAGGTGACAGAGTACATTACAATGGAGAAAGGACAGCCCTTTCAGTAAATGGTGTTGAAAAAAGTGAACTGCCACATGCAAAAAAAAAAAATGGAACTCAACTGCTATCTTACACCATACATGAAAATCAGCTAAAAATCATATGCAAATGTTAAAAAGTCTTTAACATAACACCTGAAACCATAACACCCCTAGAAGAGAAAACAGAGGGAAAGTTCCTTGATGTAAATCTTGACAATGATTTTTTGGATTTGACGCCAGAAGCAAAGGCAATCAAAGAAAAACAGGTGGGACTGCGTCAAACTCAATAGCTTCTGCACAGAAAAATGAAAATATTAACAAAATGAAAAGGCAGGCTAGCTAATAGTATATCTGATAATATCAAACACATATACAACTCAATAGAATAAATTCAATTTAAAAAATGGGAAGAGGATCTGAATAGTCTTTTTTTTTTCACAGATTACTTACAGATATACAGCAGGTACATGAAAAGACATTCAACGTCATTTATCTGCAGGGAAATCAAGTCAAAACCACAATGAGATACCACTTCATCCCTGTTAGAATGGCTGTTGGGAAAAAGACAAGAGATAATAAGCCCTAGCTGGTGTAGCTCAGTGGATAGATTGCTGGCCTGCAAACCAAAGGGTCACCAGTTCAATTCCCAGTCAGGGCACATGCCTGGGTTGTGGGCCAGGTCCCCAGTAGGGGGTTCGGAAGAGGCAACCATACACTGATGTTTCTCTCCTCTTTTTCCTTCCCTTCCTCTCTCTAAAAAAATACATAAATAATTTTTTTTAAAAGACAAGAGATAATAAGCATTAGTGAGGATGTGGAGAAAGGAATACTGTGCACTGTTTGTGGAAATGTAAATTAGTGCAGGAGCTATGAACAACAGTATGGTGGTTCCCAAAACACTATTAGAACTGCCCTGTGATCCAGCAATTCCACTGTTGGGTACTCACCCAGTGGAGATGAAATCATCGATCTCAGAAAGACACCTGCACCCCATGTCCATGGCAGCGTTACAGCGAAGCTTTGCTTCCCATGGTTTCAGCTACCTAATCAACCGTGGTCCAAAACATCAAATGCGGAATTCCAGAAATAAGCAATTCATAGTTTTGAACTGCACACCATTCTGAGCAGCGTGATTAGATCTGTTGCATCCCATTCTGTGGGTCATCCCTGTGTCCAGCATACCCTCCTGCCCATCAGTCACCTAGTACCATCAGGGTTATCACTGCTGTGCTACCACAGTGCCTGAGTTCAAGTAACCCTGACTTCACTTCATAATGGCCCCAAAGTGCAACAGTAGTTTAAATTTTATCATAGGTGTGTATATATAAGAAAAGGTGTGTCTAGGGATCAGTACTATCCACAGCTTCAGGCATCCACTGGGGATCTTCAAATGCTTCCCCTTACAAGTAAGCAGGGGCTACCATATTATAAGGAACGGGTCCACTTGGCAATGGCAAATGTAGTCCAGCCCTGTCAGAAAACTGGCAGGTGTGAGTCAGCACATGGGAGCCAGACCCACAGATCAGCTTTCCCATGGGGAACCAGGCTTGCATGTACCTAGGCTGCTTTGAGGCTTGCTTTTGCTAAAACTCCCTCACCCTGAAATGAAGCAGCAAATGTTTACTACACATCTTTAAAGTAACTTCCTAAAGTCTGTTCTAATTCTCCCAAAGATGAAGTGTAACCAGAGCAAATGCTCTTATCGTTCCCTTGCATTTGCAACATTTTTTCTTTGTTAATCTGTAGGAAGTAATCAACAACATCCTCTCCTTTGTTGTCTGTGAAAAGTAATCACCTAAAGCAAACCTGAGCATAAATAAATGAGAACCTTCTTTGATGTATGCTATTAGAAAGCAGTAAAAGCTTGTCCAGGTCAGGGTCGGGGCACTCTCTCACTCAGAGAGTGGCCATGCCGTCCCTTTTCTCCACAGGACTTCTGCAGTAGTCCATGTGAATTTGTTCGTTGCATCCACAACACCACACACCCTGCTGGATGAGTTCTCATCACTGTATGGCCAAGGGATAGATGCAACCTAAGTGTCCACTGGTGGATGAATGTATAAAGAAAATGTGATGTGTGTACATTTATGTATGAATTACAGATATCAGTATATACTTAGATGCAATGGAATATTATTCAGGCATGAAAAGAGGAAAGTCTTGCCATTACAACAACATGGATGGAGCCTGAGAGGATTATGCTAAATGAAATAAGTTAGACAAAGAAAGATGAATACTTATTCGTAGAATCTAAATAAATACATAGCCCTGGCTCATGTGGCTCAGTGGATCTAGTACCGGCCTTCGAAACCAAGGGCCACCAGGTCGATTCCCAGTCAGGACACATCCCTGGGTCTTCAGCCAGGTCCCCAGTAGGGGGTGCATGAGAGGCAACCACACATTGATGTTTCTCTCTTTCTCCTTCCCTTCCCCTTTATTTATCTTTATTTACTTAAAGATAAATGAATTCTTTTTAAAAAATCATTCAATTAATGCATAAATAAGTGAAACAACAAATCAATGTTTCTCTCTCTCTCCCCCCATCTCCCTCTCCCTCTGTCTCTGAAATCAATAAAAGAAAAAAAAAATTAAAAGAGAAGATATCAAGTGACTGAACAAGCTCTGCAGAACTTTTTTTTTTTTTTAGGGAGAGAAGGGAGGGGGAGACAGACAGACAGACATCAATGTGCGGTTGCTGGGGGTTATGGCCTGCAACCCAGGAATGTACCCTGGCTGGGAATCGAACCTGAGACACTTTGGTTCCCAGCCAGTGCTCAATCCACTGAGCTACACCAGCCAGGGCTAGAACTTTTTTAAATAACAAAATAAATTATTTAAAGGTGTCCATGTGTGAACAGAAGAGGAAGCAGCTATGATACGTTTTGAAGAAACCAATGAACAAAATGGAAAACAAAACCTAGGAGAGCAGCTAGTTTTATTAGTAGAATAAACAAGTTCAGCAAAGTTGGAGGACACCAGATCAATATACAGAAATCAGTTGTTCAGTTGTATTTCTCTACACTTAGCAATGACCAATACAAAAATGAAAATAAAATTAAGAAAGTAATTTCATTCACACAAGCATCAAAAAAGGATAAAATACTTAGGAGTAAATTAAACCAAAAAAATTTAAAAAGTACAGACTTACACACTGAAAACTACAAAACATAATTTAATCTTTTTAGGTTGTTATAGAAGTTACATTACATAGTCATGATTGATTAAATAATTGGTCATGGGTGATTAAACTCAATCTCCAGGCTCTCTCCCATCTCAGAAGGACAGAGGGGGCTGCAGTTTCAACCCTTCAATCAAGGTGGTTCCCCCAGCAAGCAGCTCCCCCACCCTTAGGGTCTTTCCAAAAGTCACCTCATTGACACAGTCTGGAGTGATTGAAATGGATTTGTTATGAATAACAAGATACTCCTTTTTAAAATCTGGGCAGACTCAAGATGGCAGCACAAGCAGACATGGCTCACCTCTTCACACAACCACATCAAAATTACAATGAAAATATAGAACAACCATCACTCAGAACCGACAGAAATCGAGTTGAATGGAAGTCTGACAACTATGGAATTAAAGAAACCACATCCATGCAGACTGGTAGGAGGGGTGCAGACACACAACAGGCTGATCCCTCACCCACGTGTGGTGGATAAAAATTTGGGAGGGAGATCTTGGGAGTGAGGGGTCCCAGTCCCACACCAGATCCCCCAGCCCAGGGTTCCAGAGCCAGAAAGATAAGTCCCCAACTTCCAGCTGCAAAAACCACCAGGGTCATAGGAGGAAACTGCTGGAGCCCAAAGCAGTTCCTCTTAAAGAACCCACACGCAGACTCACCTACTCAGACTCACTCCCTCTGAGCTCCAGCACCAGGTTAGCCGCTTGAAAGGCACCAGTGGTGTACAGGGAGAAACTGAAGTGTCTGGCATCAAGGGGAGCAGAGGCCATTATGCCTTTCCTAACTCTTCCCCGACCAGAGCCGGCAAGCTGGTGTCATTATCTGAGACTCCATCAACCAGCCTAACACTGTTTGACCACCTTGGAGATTCCCAGAGACTCCATCCATCCCAGCTTACAGGCCCACCCAGGCTGCTTTTCCACATAAATGACTGGTCTTGACTCATGCTTCCCAACTTCCTAAATCCTATCAAACAAGCAATGGCTGCCCTCAGTGAGCCTGGCACTAGCAGCAGCTAGCCTTGTTGCACAGCGTGGCTTTGCCTGGGACTCTCCAAGCCCAGCACAAGTAGCAGCCATCTCAGATTGCTGTACAGCTCAGGAAGGGCAGCCCAGGCAAAACAAAGTGGGGGCTGACCTTGGCCTGTACCATCCAGGAAACCCCAGGTCCACTGCACCCGTTGGAGCCCTATAGATCATGTCAGAGCACCACCACCCTGCTCCTGCACAGCTGATCCTCCACAGAGGGCAGATGTTGGTGGTCAGTGGTCACAGCCAGCCCTTGCAGCTGACTGGCCTAGATAAATCCTTCCCATTGACCTGCCAACAGCAGCCAAGGCTCAACTGTAAGAGGAGGGTGTACTCAGCCCACAGGAAGGGCTCATCTCAAGTACCCAGCTTGGGTGATAGGGCAGGCTGTGCCATTGGATCCTACAGGACACCTACTACATTAGGCCACTCTACCAAGACACAGAGTCAAAGCAGCTCCATCTAATACATAAAAACAAACACAGGGAAGCTGCCAAAATGAGGAGACTAAGAAACATGGCCCAAATCAAAGAGCAAATCAAGACTCCAGAAAAAGAGTTAATGAAATGATGATAAGCAATCTATCAGATACAAAGTTCCAAACACTGGTTATAAGGATGTTCAAGAAATTTAGTGAAGACTTCAGCAGCATAAAAAACACCCTGTCAGAAATGAAGGATACACTAATTGAAATAAACAACAATTTACAGGGAAACAACAATAGAATGGATGAGGCCAAGAATCAAATCAATGATTTGGAACATCAGGTAGCAAAAAACAACCAATCAGGAAAAAGGGAAGAGGGAGGGAGGTGGGTTTGGCTGGGGTGGCGTGGGAGTGGTGGGGAGAAAGTGCAGACGACTGCAACTGAACAACAATGAAGTAATTAAACACACACACACACACACACACACACACACACACCAGGGTGCCGCAGGGCCATCCGCTCTCAGAGGGTGTAGGCAAGAACCCATCCCCTGACCCTCTCCTGGCTTCTGGTGCTCCCGGCAATCCTTGTCTTGTAGACACATCGCTCCGATCTCTGGCTCTGCCAGAGCACAGGCTCTCCCTGAGCGACTGTCTTCACACGACCGTTCCCTCTCCTCACGAGAACACCAGTCACATTGCAACACAGGAATAGACTAACCCCAACAACCTCATTGTAACTTGACTGCATCTGCAAAACCCTCTCTCTAACTGAGCTCCCAGTCCGAGGTACTGGGGGCTAGGACATCAATATCTTTGGGGGAAACACAGTCCAAACCATACCACCCCCAAATCCAAAAAGACCTACAAAGCATCAGGCCTCATATTTAGTCATAGGTAGTACAAGGTATAACATACACCTTTAAAGAAATTACTAATTTGCTCAAATCACTGGATCCCCCTAATTTTACTGAGATGGCAAGTGCCTACATTTATGGGCCATTCCCACCCAATGGAGTGTTTGCCTTACTAAGGAATTGAAAGTGCTTACTGCGACCTGCTCCTTAGATCCAATCAGAGTAACGTCATCAGCAAAGTACATGTTCTGTGAGACAGGAGAAGGACCGAAACCTCCGCAGACCAGATCACGAGAGAGTCCGAGGATGGGCAGAGCCTGCAGTCAGGGCTGTGCAGAGGTACTGCGCACGGTGAAAGCACACGCATACTGGCGACACCGAACTTGCAAGTCATCACAGAGAGGAAAATCGTTTGCCAGATCAATGTAGCAGCGGGACCAAGGGCTACGCTCATTTGCTCCAATAAAGAGATCTCGTCTGCAACAGATTATGTTTACAATGAATTACAGAAATTCCCTAAAAGCCATTGCCTTTTGCAGAAGCCAACAGGTGAGATAAATGGGGGTGTCACAGGTATCCTGAGGGTACAGCATCCCTTTCAGTTCCTATCCAGATGGGAGGGGAAGTTCTGGGCTCCTTCCTGTGGTCCCTCACACAATAATAGCCTTATTCAGTGTTCCCCTGAGCCAATGAGAGGATTCAGCCACCAGCCAAGCATTCGTTGAGGAACTCAGGAAGTAACCACAGGATGGGTCTGTGATCCCACTGGCTAAACTTTAGCTAAAATTCCATTTATCATCTGGCCAGTGTAAGCCCCTACTGGCTTTTTTGATTACCAGGAATTAATGACAAATCATGACAGTATCTAGTAATCTCCAAAAATTCTGAGAATGCCCTTTCCCTCGAGACACAGTTACCTGAGTAAGTGGTGCAGGGTCCCTTGAGAGAAGCTTTGGGAAAGATTTATACTGTGTGCTTATGAGATGTTGCAATGTCCTGTTCAAGAGGACCCTGGCCTCAGTTCAGGCCACCTACCTATTTTATTCCTAGGGACACCCCAGGCCATCAGCCACCCACAAAACCTGTGCATCAAACATTCCGATCACCATCCTCTGACGCCCATTGAAACTCTGGGCACTAAATGCTGCCACTTGGCCTCTCCTGTCTCAGGACTCCAGCGAGCACCCCAGGGGTGGGTCTCCCCGGCTGCTCCTGAGCTGTGGGAAATGGCCAGCAGGAGCTCGTCAGGGGCACTGGTACCCCTCTTGATGTCGTATTTCTAATGCCCCGTGTTAGGTGCATCCTCTGGGAATGCAATAAGGAAGGGATGTGCAGGTCACATGCGACAAATCCACTTCACGTTTCTTCCTTTGTGTGCTTTTGGATTCCTTCTACGTCATTCCAGGGATTCCTAGCACCTCGCCTTCACCCGCTGGAGCTCATCACTGAGTCCAAGTTACAGTCAATCAGCAAACTGCTGCCTCCTCTCCCAGCGGCACACGCCAACGGGCAGAGCGGGACTGCAGGGTTAACAGCTGGAAGGCCCTCCCCTCCACCTTTTGCAGTGCGACTTCACAGCCACTCTCTCTGAAAGGCGGGGTCTGTTTCTCCCTCGTGTCCAGGTTGGCCTGTGATGTGCTCTGACCAACAGATTATGGCAGACATGATTTTGTGGGTGTCCTGAGCCTGGGGCCCCAAAGGCCTTACAGCTTCCCCCCTCCCTTTCGTGCTGCCCCCAGACTGTCAGGGGAAGGAGCCGGGGTGGACCTCCTGGAGGACGAGAGGCCGCGTGCAGACAGTCCCAACTGGTGGCCAGCACCGACAGGCCCGCTATCTTGGGTCATCCATCCAGCCCAGACAAGCCACCAGACGACTGCCACCACACGGATGATCCCAGGGGAGACCAGTAGAAGAATCACTGAATTGAGCCGAGCCAAATCCCCAAGCCACAGAATCATGAAAAAATAAAACGGTTGTTGTTTCATGCCACTGAGCTATGGCAGCAGCAGAACACTGGGGCACTCTGGGGGATCCCCATTTGGAGCACATAGAGGAGGCAACCATTCGATGTCTATCACATCTCTCTCTCTCTCTCTCTCCCCCCGAGCCCTCCTTCACTCCCTCCCTCCTTTCCTCTCTCTCTTAAAGCAATGAAAAACTGTCCTCAAGTGAGGATTAAAAAAAAGATTTATGGCTGGGCTGGTGTTACAGAGAAGGGTAGTGAGTCAGGTGCTAAACTCTTCAAAGAATGAGGAGGGCTCAGTGCCCAGACGTCTGCAACAAAAGTATTGTTAAATAGCATGAGATTTAACCCTGACTGGTGTGGCTCAGTGGGTTGAGTGCCGACCTGGGAACCAAAGGGTCACTGGTTCTATTCCCAGTCAGGGCACATGCCTGGGTTGACAGCCAGGTCCCTCGTAGGGGGGCACATGAGAAACAGCCACACATTGATATTTCTCTCCCTCTCTTTCTTCTTCCCTTCCCCTCTCTCTAAAAATAAATTAAAATATTTTTAAATAGCATAATATTTAAAGCTGGGAGTGAATCTGGGGAGAAGAGTGAAAGGTCATGTACTGGAAGTGGAGGAAAAACATCACCAACCCCACCTTTGGCCCAGGGGCAGGAGGTGGGAGGGAGAGAACTCATCTACCATTGGAGCTTGTAGTGGAGGGAGCAGGGTCCTCAGGGAGAGGCAGTTTCCAGAAGAGCTGAGGCTGAAGGACTCTTCATAGAAGACAGATCCCAGGGTCCCTCCCAGCCCTGAGTCAAGGGGGTTCCTCAGAGAGTTTCAGGAGTTAGGGGGTGGGAGATGGCCTGAGCACAGGGGGAGGGGGGCAGATGGGGATCAGATGCAGGGAGAAAGCTGCCTGGAGGTAAGCAGGGACAGAGGGTGTAACGAGATTAGTCCTGGTATCCACCGCAGAGCTGTGGTGAGGCTGCATGCCGGCGAGGCCGGCAGGGGGAAAAGCGGGTGCAGAGAAGTGCATGCAGACACACAATGCAGAAACAGCCCTGTGTGTGCGGGGTGGGGGTGTCTTGTCAGATCGGTAATCCAGGTGCCCCACTCTTCAAATCTGGCCAAGGACATGGGGACAATAGGCGTGTCCAGAACTCAGACTCCTGACAACACCTTTCCAAGAATTATTTTTTTCTTTAAAGTCAGCGACTCAATACCAGAAGAACCAATCTGCTTAGAAAGTGGGCAGATCCCTGGCCGCGTGGCTCAGTTGGAGCGTCATCCCAGACACCAAAAGGTTGACTGCAGGTTTGACCCCGGGCCAGGATGCACACCCAGGGTGTGGGTTCAGTCCCCAGTTGGGGCGTGTATGGGAGGCAACCAATCAATGCTTCTCTCTTATTATATTGCTGTTTCTCCCTCTCCTCCCATCTTATCTCTCTAAACTCAATAAATATATCATTGGGTGAGAATTAAAATATAATAATAATAAAATAAAAAGTGGGCAGAGGACCTGATAGACACTACTCCAAAGAGGACATACAGATGGCCTACAGACATATGAAAAAATGCTCAATATTACTAACCATCAGGGAAATTAAAGTTAAAACTACAGTGAGCACCTGTCAGAATGGCTATTTTCTTTTTTATTCAAGGTTTTATTTCTTTATTTTTAGAGAGAGGGGACAGGAGGGAGAAAGAGAGGGAGAGAAACTCCCTCACATGCAGAGCAAGAGATACCTTAATTGTTTGCCTCTCACACACCCACAACAGGGTACCTGGCTCACAACCCAAACATGTGCCCTGACTGCGGATCAAACAAGGGACCTTTTGATTGGCAGGCCAGCACTCTGTCCACTGAGGCACACCTGCCGGGGCAGAATGGCTATTTTCAATAAACCAACAAACAACAGGTGTTGGTGAGGATGTGGAGGAAAGGGAACCCTCATGCACCGTTGGTGGGAATGAAGACTTGTGTAAACACTGTGGGGAAACAGTATAGAGGTTTTTCCAAAAATTAAAAATGGATCTTTACACACGTTAGTCAAGCTGGTGGCGCTGGGGAGGCTAGTAGCTGCAGTCACTGTTAGTGATTTTGTGACCCGAGTCTGCTGGACCGGGGCCTGAAAGACAGCCACAATGGCCGAAAATGGTGATGAAAAAATGGCTGCTCTGGAGGCTAAAATCTGTCATCAAATTGAGTATTATTTTGGTGACTTAAATTTGCCACGGGACAAATTTTTAAAGGAACAGATCAAACTGGATGAAGGCTGGGTACCTTTGGAGATAATGATAAAATTCAATAGGTTAAACCATCTAACAACAGACTTTAATGTAATAGTAGAAGTATTGAGCAAATCAAAGGCAGAATTCATGGAGATAAGTGAAGATAAAACCAAAATCAGAAGATCTCCAAACAAACCCCTCCCTGAAGTGACTGATGAGTATAAAAATGATTGTAAAAAACAGATCTGTTTATATTAAAGGCTTCCCTACTGATACAACCCTTGATGACATTAAAGAATGGTTAGAAGATAAAGGTCAAGTACTAAATATTCAGATGAGAAGAACATTGCACAAAGCATTTAAGGGATCAATATTTGCTGTGTTCGATAGCATTGAGTCTGCTAAAAAGTTTGTGGAGACCCTTGGACAAAAGTACAAAGACACAGATCTACTTATACTTTTCAAGGAAGATTACTTTGCAAAAAAAAATTGAAGAAAGAAAGCAAAATAAAATGGAAGCTAAATTATGAGCTAAACAAGAGCAAGAAGAAAAACAATAGTTAGCAGAAAATGCCGAAATTAAATCTCTAGAAGAAAAAATCGGCTGCTTGCTGAAATTCTCGGGGGACCTAGATGATCAGACCTGTAGAGAAGATTTGCACATCCTTTTCTCAAATCATGGTGAAATAAAATGGATAGACTTTGTCAGAGGATCAAAAGAGGGAATAATTCTATTTAAAGAAAAAGCTAAGGAAGCACTGGATAAAGCCAAAGATGCAAATAATGGTAACCTACAACTAAGGAACAAAGAAGTGACATGGGAAGTACTAGATGGAGATGTGGAGAAAGAAGCATTGAAGAAAATCATAGATGATCAGCAAGAATCCCTAAACACATGGAAGTCAAAAGGTCGCAGATTTAAAGGAAAAGGAAAGGGAAATAAAGCTGCCCAGACTGGGTCTGCTAAAGGAAAAGAACAGTTTCAGGGCAAGAAGACTAAATTTGATAGTGATGAGGAACGTGATGAAAATGGTGCATCTGGGCCAGGAAAAAGAGCGAGAGAAGAAACAGACAAAGAAGAACCTGTAGCAAAACAGCAGAAAACAGAAAATGGTGCCGGAGACCAGTAGTTTAGTAAAAAACTTTTTATCATTTAATTAGGTTTTCAGCTGCTTTTGTCTTCGGAGGCTTTAAAAAAAGAAAACCATATTAGGTCCACTTCAATGTCCACCTGTAAAAAGGAAAATTTTTTGTTGTTTAGCTTGTCTCTTTTTTTTTGTTATCCAAATGAGGATATTTTTGATGTATAGTTCTATGTTATTTCAGATAACTCAAATATCAGAAGAAAGATTCTTATACTAAACTGCCTTTTTAATAAGAGAATGTATTAGTACAAACTAATAAAATATACTATATAAAAAGAAAAAAAATTAAAAATGGAACTGCCTCATGACCCAGAGATTCCACTTCTGGGAATACATCCAAAGAAACCCAAACTACTAATTAGAAAGACTATATGTTGCCTCTGTGTTTATTGTAGCGTTATTTACAATAGTCAAGCTATGGAAGCAGCCCAAGTGCCCATCCACTGACAAGTGGAAAAAGGATAAAGAAGAAGTGGTACATACATACGATGGAATATTGCTTGGCCACAACAGAGAATGAAATGTTACCATTTGCAAAAAAAGGGTGGACCTAGAGAACAGTATGCTAAGTAAAATAAGTCAGACAGAGAAAGACAAATACCATATGGTATCACCCTTATATGTGGAATCTAAAAAGCAAGATAAATGAATAAGGAAAATAGAAACAGACTCATAGATACAGAGAACAGACTGATGGTTGCCAGAGGGGACAGGACTTGGGGGGCTGGGTGGAAAATGTGAAGGGATTAAGAAGCACAAACTGGGAGTTACAGAACAGTCACAGGGATGTGAAGTAGAGCGTAGGGAACACGGTCACTAATACTGTGATAACTCGGTGCGGTGCAGGTGGGCACTTGGTAAAGTACACGATTGTCTGACCACTGTGCCACGCACCTGAAACTAATCAAAATAATATCGAATGTACACTGCAAGTGAAAAGCAAAATTTTTAAAAACCTTAGTGAAAGAGAAGAAAGCACAAGAACAGATCCCCATATAGATTTGATTTGATACACAGGGTCCGGCAGAAGGAAGGCCTGCTTGAGCTGGTGGGGAGGGTGATTCTATGGGTGTAATAATTTATAGTTCTAATTTGAACATTTCACCTAGAATGTCATATGGTGTGCTCGAGTGTGATACTGTTATGGTACAGAATGACATGCTTAGGATTTTGTAATAAAAAGGGGTACTATTTGTGCCAGACCCTGTGTAATAATGGCAGAATTTCTATTTGATTGGGAAAAAAAAGTGGTATCACACTTAATAAGTGATGCCGACTCAGCCGGGAAGAAAATGAGGTGGAGCCCTACCTGGCACCTCAGCCAAATAAAAAGTGTCAGATGATTTAAACACACAAATGTAAACAATACTCAGAATATATAAAATGTATCTTCTGAAAGACCTTTTAACCCAGACCAGAAACCTAGAAGCTCTAAGAGAAAAGCTAGCACATTTAATGATATAAAAATTATAAATTGTTTATGACAAAAGATAACTTACCAAAGTCAAAAGGGAATCAATAGAATAAGAAACCATTTTAAATCAATGTGAGAGCCAACTTAATATCTACATGGAACAAAGAGCTCCCACAAACTGGTAAGAAAGAGAAATAATCCACTGCAAAAAGGGAAAGGACAGGAAGAGTTCACGGAAGAGTAAATCCAGGGGTCCGACGAGCGCGCGAAAAAGTGCTCAGTCCCACGAGTTGCCGGGGAAAGTAAATTACAGTGGTCGTGCGCTATCACAGCACCACATATCAGCCAACAACAGACACCGATGATCTCTACTGGCCACAGAGATATGGGGAAAATGACTCTATTCTCGTTCATTGCTGCTGAAAATGTGTTTTCTTACAGCCTTTTTGGAAAACAATCTGGAAATGTCTATTAAAATTGAAATACACACACTTTTTAAAAAGATTTTACTTATTTACTTTCAGAGAGAGGGGAAGGAGGGAGAAAAAGAGAGAGAGAAACATCCGTGTGTGAGAGATTTCTTGCTCCCAGCTGGGACCTGGCCCACAGCCCAGGCACATACCCTGACTGGGAATCCAACTGGTGACCTTTTCGTTCACAGGCGGGACCTCAATCCACTGAGCCACACCAGCCACGGTGAAACACACACACTCTTTAACCTAGCAATCCATGCCTGGGAATCACCTCCTTTTGTACCAGAATATTTATTGTACCATTAGTCCAGTGATGACAACAAAACAAGACAAAACTGAAAAACAAGGCACGTTTAATGGGCAATGAGTGAACAAATGGTGGCGCATCCCGTCGTGGAATATTATACAGCCATGAAAAGGGTGGCTCAGAGCTATGCTAATTGATACAAATGGTTAAGTTAAAGAAGCAAATAGAATAGATGTACACATAACACTCACTTTTTACATAAAAACGGTAGCAAAAATAAATTCAGTGTTCTGTGTGTGAGTCTATCAATAGGTAGGAAATCTGGAAAGCCACACACTGGAGTGTTAGCATTTGCTTTCTGAGGAAGAAATGTCAAAATGCATAAGTAAGGAAAATTTTTGAAAGGAAAAACAGGCATCTAGGAAACTAGCCATTTGTACCCACTTGGTAGCCAGCACACACGGGTGCCTACAGTGCGCACAGGGGCCACACAGAGACAGGCGCTGACGCTGGGTGGGGAGTGGTTTCCCAGGGCAGGGGGTTTCAGGCAGTTTTAATTTCTTTTTCTCTTCAGTGTGCTTCAATTTCTACAATGGTCAATATTATCTTTTTTCATCTTGGGACAATGTTGTGAGGCGGGTAGGGTCAGCCCGTCTGAAAGAGGAAGGGGGCGGGGCCTGGAAACACTGAGGCCTCCCCACCCCGGGCTCCCTCCACCCCGGGCTCCCTCCAGCTTCTCTCCCGCTCCTTTCAACCACTCAGCGCAGTTACTGAGCAGCTAGTTAGAGGCGTGGGCAGCCGGAAAAGAGGAAGGAATGACAGGAGCCTCAAATCTGCAGAGAAGGCAGGTAGGACAAAGACTGGAATTATCCCCACAATTTAGGGACAACAAAGTCCAAAGACCTGAGTGGAGCAGCCGTAGTGGTGTTGGGGCGTCTGAGGTTGTCCTGCAGATAGTGGGGGAGCTGTGTGTTGGTGTGTTTGTGTGGGGGGCGGGGGGGGGGGGTTGTGGGGGCGGGGACTTGGAAAGCAGAGCCTGACTGGTAGAGGGGAAGGGTGCGGGGGAGGGGAAAGATGGGTTGAATTAGATATCAATTTAAAACTGTGTAAGTGGCTACATGATGTTTCAGATTTATTTAAAGGCGTATACAAGCATAAAAAGGTGGAATCACAGGCGTAGACAATCCCTTCTGAAAGCGTGGCTGTGAATGGGAGAAGTTGATGATGGCAGGACCTTGAGGGGATTAGGAGGTTTCCTCCAAGACAGAGACTTGAGCATGTTCTTTGCCTGATGGGACCGGCCAGTGGGAGGGGAGGGACCTGGAGGGGGCTGAACAGGGGTCAGAGCAGGGTGCCAGGGAGGTCCATGTTCCGGAGCCTGGCTGCATCAGAATCACCTGGGCAGCTTTCTCCATATTCACACTGGCCCACCCCAGGACTGCTCACTCAGACTTTCCAAAGGTTGAGCCAAAGAATCTGGACTTCAAATAATCCCTTTGAATAGCATTAAAATATACAGCAAACATCTAGGGTCAAATCCAATAAGGGATATGCAAAAAGCATAGAAAAATTTTAATCAACTGAGTCAGTGTACATGTGTGAGTATACACATGAGCACACACACCCACACGCCGTGTCAAGGGCTGGGAGATAAACTTCCAGGGTAAGAGCTCCCAGTCAAAGAGAACAAGTGCTGGAGATCTGACGAAAAGCGTGGTAATTATAGCTAACAGTCCTGAGTTACACACTTGGAATTTGCCAGGAGAGTAGATCTTAAATGTTCTCCCCACACGAAAGAATCAGTGATCCTGTGACAGGAGGGTGGTGTTAGCTAATGTTATGATGGCAACGAGTTTGCAACATATAAATGCGTCAAATCAATGCATTGTATACCTTGAAGTTATACAATGTGTCAATTATATGTCAATGAAACTGGAAAAAATAAATTACTTTAGGTGCCCCATCCTCTATGTTGTCTTCTTAAAATATGCATCTCTTCCAGAAAAAATAATAAAAAGATTAGAAGACTCAATGTTGAATGATTTATTAATTTATAAATTCAATACAATCAAATAAAAAATCTCTAGGTTTTTTGTTTGTTTGTTTGTTAGAATGTGATAGGTTGATTCTAAAATACATCTGGAGCCTTGGCCAGTGTGGCTCAGTTGGTTGGAGCATAGTCCTGCAGATCGAAGGCTTTCAGGTTCAATTCTGGGACAGGACACACACCCAGGCTTTGGGTTCCATCTCTGGTTCGGGTGCTTACAAGAAGGCAACCAATCGATGTCTCTCATCTCTTATGTCTGTGTAAAATACATGGATAGGAAAGGGCCAAGAATAGCATCCTAAAAAAGAACATGGAAAGATTGCTTTCCTAGATGTCAAGACTTGTTGTAAAAATCCAGTGATGCGGAGAGGGAGGTGTTGTGCAGGGAGAGACACACTTGGGTGGTGACCCAGGTGGCACCGAAGACACAGGGAACATGAGCCTTTTTAGGAAACAGATCAAGTGTTCACAAGGAGAAAAAATGAAACTTGACCCTCACCTCACATCCAAAACAAAGAAATTCCAGGTGGGCTGTCAACCTGGGCCGGGCGGGGTGGGGGGAGGAAAGAACAATAAAGATCCTGAAAGGTGATAGAAAGTGAAAGAGAAGATTCAGGATGAAAACCTCAGGGTGGTGATTTCTTTTCATGACACAAAAGCACCAACCTTAAATGAAAAGTCTGACAGACTTGGTTTCATTAAGATTAATACATAATTCCATTTCTACAACATTCTAAAACGGCAAAGGTATGCCTTAGTGTTGAGGGACACACACTCAGGCTGAAAATGACGGAGGGAGGCAAGGACCAGATTGTCCCGAACAGGGAGGCGGGGCTGACGATGTCCTAATTCTTGACCTTGCTGAGGTCCCATGGGAGGTGGCTCTATAATAATGCATTGACTTGTACATTTATACTGGGTGCAGTTTTCTGTACCTGTATTATCCTTCACATAAAGGTTTTAAGAAGAAAATCTTCCCACGTGATCAGGGGCCCCACATGTGGGGACCCCTGATCCTGGCTGGAGTGACGCTGTAATGTCAGGTCTGTTTCAGGTGATAGACTCCAACCCTGACTCATGGATGCCACACAGCGACTCACACACGAAGAACCCAGGCCAGTTTCAGAGAAGGCCATCAGGAACCTCCTGCCTTTGCACAGCTCCTCGCACTACCCTGGAGGCTCTCCTGCCCAGGATGGCCCCCCGCAGGTCCAGACTGTGATGTCCTGTCAGCTGAGGCAACAAGGGACTGTCCCTTCTCTGGAGTCTCAGCAACAGTCCCAGCTTCGCTGTCCCTGGGCTGACCATCCCTGACCACTGACCAGCTGTGGCTAGGGGTCTGAAACATACTTACCCAGATAGATGCGCCTGTCCTGGTGGGGGAGGGAGAGTCGGCCTCAGCTGAACCACATTATCCATATGGAAGAAAAAATGAATTTTCCTTCAATGAAAAAGTGGGCACCATTGCCAAGAGAAAAGGGAAAGGGTGATTGGGCATAAGAATTGTCACCCATGGGCTGAAGCCCCCAGTGGGGTGAAAGGAGAGGCGTGGTGGAGGAAAGTGGGGAAGGGGGAGGGGGAGGAAACTGTCCTCACAGAGTGGGCCTCTGAAATGTGATTTCAGGGCTGGAGCGGTTTTGGATGATGACAGGTCCAGGGTGTGGCCTTGGCGGTGGGTGGCAACACCAGGGTGCTGGACACTGGAGAGCTGGTGCCCAAGTTCATTAATAAGGGTGGAACCCTGATAAAGTACAGTCACGTGTGATTGGTCTCTGGATGGTATCTCACACAAGAAATACACCCCAATAGCCTGAAATAATTAACAAGCAATTTCATTCTTTGTCACACTCTCAAAGGACTTGAAAGGGACTCACACACACAGCTCAAAGCCACAGACATGAGAATCCCCCCTGTCCCCTCTCCTCTGTCCCGAAGCCGCTCTCTGCTGCTCATGTCAGCCTCTGTCTCCCGCCGAACAAAACCAAAAAGAAAACAAAAAGCTCCTCCTCTGCATCCAGCTCAGCTTAGCCGCTTTCTGCCAAGCAAGCACCGGTCTTTTTAGGAGGGAAAGAGATAGGGGGGGAAATTGGACTAGCAATTACAGGGCTCTTTTCAGTGAAGCAAGGAGCGGGGAACCCTGCCCAGCCTGTCACTGATCATTTTGTCCTACCTGGGAGTTCCATACCGGTAATAGCCTCTGGGAGGACCAGCAGGGGGCGCAGTGAGGTGGAGCAGAGCTGCATATTTGAGGTCTCCACCCCATCCCCTGCCTTGACTGACAGCCTCTATTTGAGAACCCAGAATTCATGCTGAATAAGCAGGAGCAATCAAGGCAGAAACTCAAGCAGGAATTTCTTTCCTCTCTCAATAACAGAGCTAGTAGTTTTGTTGATTTACCTTAACAATAAATATGGATTTGTTTTATTTAGTGTAGTAAATTAGGAATTAACATTTGGGGGAAAATTAGTCTGAGGCTGTAATGACACTGGTAAATTCTGGACCTTCTACTTTAGATCTAATAAATTTTAATACAAATTTAAATAATAAAGAAGTACCATCTCTCACCCATTAAACAGAGAAATGTGAAATAATAAAACCCAAAGTTGGTGACATTATTGGGAAAAAAGTATATCCATGCATTTTTAGTGCAATCCTTTTCAAGCAGAGAGGTTATTTGACAATATCCATCAAATTCCATATTATATTTATACACAAAATGACTCAAACTGAAGCAGGATAAAATCTTTGTTTTATTCCCATTCGTCCTTCAACCTGGCTGGTGTCCTCTCCCAGTGGCTGGATTCCTGTTGCCACCTGGTGGTGAGACGAAGCCAGTGCGCTCACACGGCCACTTCGCCCTTCCCCCACTGCACTCTGCCCCAATGCCTACCCACCCCCCTCACCCAACCCGGTCCCATCCCAAGCTCACCTGATTCAGAAGCCTCAAGCCCCTGCGTGAGGTCGGAAGCCCAAGTGGAGGGCTGGGGTTCGAGGATCCCAGCAGCTCCGAAAGTGCATTTCACAGCCTCATCCCAGTGATAGTGAGTCTCTGGCGACACTGTTCCTCCAGAGTTGGTCCTGCGCAGGCCTGACTGACCAGACAAGGGACCCGGGCTCTCTGCCCCGCCCCTGCAGCAATGCTGGAGCTGAGTGCCAGCTCTGTGCTAGGGGGCTTACGGACAACGTCACATTCGGCCCTCACAACCCCTGTGTAAGGCAGAGGGACTTAATTACACCTTTCCAAGAAGAGGAAATGGAGTCTCAGAGAAGTTGAGTGACCAGCACAAAGTCACACAGTTTGCAATGACGGAGCCATGTCTCAACCCCGGGTGGATCTTAACCCAAGACTATGTCCACTAAGCCCTAAGGCCTCTAAACTAGCGGTTCCTCACTGTGGCTGAACACGGAGTTCCCCTGGGGAGTGCCAAAGAACGCTAATGCCTGGGTTCGTTGATCTGGGGTGCGGCTGGAGCACTGAACACCGGGGCTTCGTAAAGTTCGGTAAGTATTCTAGCGGTCGCTCTGAACTCATCCATTCTGTTTTCTGGACCTTGAGGCTGTGCTCTTCGCTCCGGGGGTGATGGCAAACTTCGAATAAGCGATCTGTACGGAGATGTTCACCTCCCCTGCGGGCTCACAGGTGCACTGGGAGGGGGCACCGCAGGACAGCTCCCGCCTGGAGCGAGAGGCCTGGCTTCACTGCACCCTGAAGGTGCAGGGTGTGCTCTGCAGCAAGTCTCCATCTGCCCGGGAGCGAGGCTGGGGAATGTGAGGTCCCGGCTCTGCTGAATACTCTGGCTGTGCAGCCTTGGGCCAGTAACTGCACCTCTTTGTGAAGTTGTCTCGTACGTGAAACATGTATGGAAGCATCTACCGCAAAAAAAAAATGGTTGTATTAAGTGAACTAACACAGATGAAGCACTTACTACAGTGCCTAGAACCCAGCAAGCTCTCAATGAATTGTTACAACTACTGTCGCTGCTGGTATCACTAGTCCTGACTCTGCCAATAGCTCCAGGTGGACTACTGCCAATTAATCAGAAATAGCAGAACCCCTCTTCTCCTTCTTAGAACTGCCATTGTCCTAAGGCTGGGACTACACAGAGGGCCCCACCCAGAGGCAAGCACATGACTGGAGTTGGCCAATCATCCTTTTGGACTATACAGACTAATCCCTGGGTTAGCAAGTGACTCCAGGGGAGCCAGCCAGGACCCCACTTTGGGGGAATCCACATGGTCAGGGGCTGTCAGCGGTCACCTTTCCCACCAATGCAGAGGAAAGCAGAGAGGGTGAGAGACTTGAGGATGCTTTTTGAGCCGCTGGTACAGCCATGCCTGAGGTGAGAACGCTCCAAGCTGGCCCAGGTAAGGGGCCAATCAGCTTTTGAGCTTACTCCACTTGGCACTGGACTTCTGTCCCCTGCCATCAGCAGAGTCCTGCCTGGCTTTTGCCTGCATTCATAGTCCCTGCTCGCCCCCAGGGCCACTGGGGATTCAGCTGAGACATGTCCAGTGAATGGCTTTTTAGGTGGAGGTCGGGTCCTGAAGGCAACTTTCGAGTCACATGAATTGCCCACAAGGGAAAATCGCACACAGGAAAATCGCCCGTGGCAACACCCCAGAGGTTAAAGAGGACTAGAGAGACAAAATCAATGCAAAGTGTGATCCTAGACCTATAAATTGTCCCCTTCTGGGGACAATTAGCAAAACATGAATGGGTTTTTGGCCAAGGGTATTCCAGAGTTTGCTGTAGTATTCTTGCAGCTTATGTGTAAATTTGAAATTGTTTCAAAACAAAAAGTAAAAGGAAAGAATCTCGAACTGCCTATCAGGTAGTGTACCTGTGCTCCATTCACACACCCCTTCATAAACACACACGGACACTGAAGGAGCGCCAGGTGGACAGGCCGGCGGCTAAGGGCCCGTCGGTGCCAGGGGTCCATGTCTGCGGACACTAGAAACACCACACTCCCTCGCTGTGGGGCCAGGACAGAATAAGGGGGCAGGGTCTCGCTCCCAGGTCACAGTAGTTCTCTCCATCTCCCATTCACGCATTCAACACTGACTCTGGGCCAGGCCCTGGGGAGACACCGTGAGCAGGATGGACAAAGTCCCTGGCCTGGTGGAGCCTGCCACCCACGGCTCACATGGCCTGCTCCTGTATTCAGGGATGTGTGGAGAGCCACCCAAGGGTGAGACAGCATCAGCCCTTCCTCCAAGGCCTCCTGGAGGTGGTGCAGTGCCCCAGTGGGTCTCACACTTGAGTGGGTGTGGGAATCACCTCAAGGTGTGCTAGGGGCTGATTGCTGGGCCCCACCCAGTGCTCCTGATGGTCAGCAGTGCGGCCTGGGAATCTACACCTCTAACACGGTCCCAGGTGACACTGATTCTGCTGGTCCAGGGTCCCCGCTTTGAGAATCACGGCTTTACCCAGAGGAGTGATTTAAAGAGTGAGAGTTTCAAGCCCCACAGAAGGCTCTGATCACCCAAGGAGCCTTTAAAACTCCTGCTGCCCAAACCCCACTTCCTACTATTTAACTCGGAATTCTGGGAAGGAAGACTAAGTGCCCATATTTTTTAAACCCCTGAGTGACCCCAATGTGCAGCACAGTAGGACGCCATGGCCCCACATAACCAGATTGGGCTTCAGCTTTCCCCAGATTTGCCTTCGGCTCCACCCACCACTCTGAGGACATCTCCCCCTCCCAGCTGCAGCGCCCGGGGCCAGCCCGGTGCTGGGCCACCTGCAAACGCCATTATCAGTTTTCTCTCAGCCCTGCAAGGTCTCCATTGTCATCCCAATTTATAGATGGGGAAACTGAGGGCTTCTCTTCACCCAGGGGAGAGAGCCACAGAGCGGGAATTCAAACCTAACCCTGTGCAGCTTGTCCCTGCTCCCCGGGCTGCTCTGCCTCGAGTTTCCCAGGGGTGTACGTGGTGCTCAGGGCAGGACCGCCTCGCCCATTTGCCTCTTTACAGGACACCCAGCGCCTCGGCTCCTCTCTCTAAGGGCCACTCACGACCAACCCCCAGTCACTGTGACAGCCCAAAGCACCCCACACATTTCCAAATGCTCTGCCTGTCAGCCTCTGCACCCAACGCTAACCCGAGCACCAGGCATCTCCGAGGACCCTTAAACATCCCTTTCTAAGTCTGCCAGACGCCACCAGAGACCCTCACCCTGTCATTGCACAACACGTATTTTTGACTGGAAATCCAACTCTGGCCTCAATAAACTTCCGCTTCAAACCTCACACAGCACGACCCTAACCATAATGAAGTTCCTGGATTGCTCGTTAAACTTAATACTGACCTCACAGCCTTCCTAACGCCCGGCCTCCACACAGTCCTTCAGACGCCTCACTGACCCGGGTCTCCAGCAGTTATCCCTCAACTGCATACACTCCCCTCAGCTCTCTCCTCCTGGTTTTTTAAAGATTTGTTTTTCTTTATTTTTAGAAAGAGGGGAAGTGGGGGAAAAAGAGAGAGAGAGACATCAATGTGCAAGAGAAACATCAATCAGTTTTCTGTCACATGCCCCCAGCCGGGGACCTGACCCACAACCCAGGCACCTGCCCTGACTGGGAATCGAACTGATGACCTTTCAGTTCACAGGACGACGCCCAACCCACTGAGCCACACCAGTCAGGGCACTCCTCCTTGTCTTCAGTTTATTTTCTAGAGCCTGGCTGAATGTACAGTCCCCACCAGCTCACACCCAGTTCAACAACTTTCAAAGGCTTCTTAGCACCCACCACTGCCCACTGGTATCAAATGTCACCTCCAGTGTGACCCCAAAGTAGCTTTCCAGTTGTAGCCATCAGCACCAGGTTTAACTACAAGTAACAGAAAATTCCTATCATAGTGACTTAAACAAGATCAGTTTGTTGTCTTTTTTCCATCTTTCTCTCTCAAAGTTAGGCCCCTGGCTGGTTGCTCCACAGTCACAGCTCACATTCCCAAGGTTGCCTCACAGTCCAAAATGGCTGTTAGAGCTCCAGCCCTTAGGTCCCCTTGCCAGCCAACAGGAAGGAAGAAGTAACCAAGAAGGGTGCACCGCTCCTACGAGGATGCCTCCCAGAAGTGACACACACACACTTCCACTTACAGCCCAAGAGCCAAAGTGTGGCCACATGACCCCATGGCTGCAGGAAAGCCGGGAAATGTGTTCTTCCGGGGTCCACGTGCTCAGCTACACGCTGGGATTCTGTCAGTAAGGAAGGAGAAGACATGTTGGAGGACAAGCAGATGCCTCCAGACCATCACCCCTCCCTCCCCTCCCCTAGAAGGACCTCAGTGTGGAGTCTCGCACCATCAGACTGCACCCTTCTTTGCAGATTTGGGCTCCTGGCTCTCACTCCCCGGCATGTCCCTGCCCTCATTCTTGGGGATTTCCATGTCCACGTCAACCCTCCCAATGCCCAGCCTGTCCGTTCCTTGGCCCCCTTGCCTCCATGGTCCTGTCCTCCACTTGCCTCCGCCACCAGACTTTGTCACCACTGACCCCCTGAATTTCCACCTCCTCCTCCCCACTCTCTAACCCGGCTCACCCCCTGTCGCTCCCCAGCTCCTGCCACCTTTCAGCCTCACAGACACTGCATCTGCCGGATGATCTGTCACATTTTCCCTGTGTGTTTAGCTTATAAACATGTTATTTCTCCCAACTGAAAAACAAAACAAAAACATCCCTCTCGAACTACCTCCCCCTCTACCTGGCCCCCATCTCTCTGCCTCCCAGTCCTGCTTTGTTCTCCCATTCTCCCTGGCTCTCCCTGCCACCACCCCACCCCCACAGCACCGCCCTAGTCAAGACCACCAGCCACCTCACGGAACACGGGCCAGCGACCAGTTCCTTGCCCAGCTCCCTCGGCCCATCCTGACAAGCGTCCCCACAGGCCGGCTTCCCCGGGACAGCCCTGGTTTATCCCTGCTGCTCTGGTGCGGTCATGAATATGCCCCCTTCGCAAGTGTCTGGGCTTGGACAGCCAACTACGCGGTCACCCTCTCTCCCGGTGGCACCCGACTCCTGTCACTCCCTCCTTCCACAGTCCAGTTCCTCCCTCCCTGGCGGCCCCTCCTCAGGCTCCTCAGCCTGTCTCCCCTTGCCCTATTGTCGACCCCCACCCCCCCGCAGGCCCAGCCCTCAGACCCCCTCCTGCTCTAACTTCACCAGCTCCCTGGGCCCCCTCGGCCCGATGTTTGCCTTGACCAGATGCGAGCTGATGACCCCGACTTTGTATCTCTAGTCCAGACTTACGTCCACCGCACGTGGGTGTCCAGCTGGCACTTTAAACCTGAGTGTCCAGCACTAGACTCCTGACCTTCCACACCTGACTGTCCACCATCCTCCTCACCGCAGCTAATGGAATCCCTGCCCTGACCCCTGATGCCCACACCCAGTGCCTCTGGGTAGCCTGTCACGGCCACCACCGTCTCACCTGGCCACTGCCTGCGGGACTCAACAACCTCCTTGCCGGCCTCCTTGCCCTCCTAGCTCTCCATGCAAAAGCCAGAGTGGTCTTGTGAAAACTTACTCAAAACCTTTCAATGTCCTCCAGTTTCCACTGAGTGGAACCCAACATTACCTTAACCCTTGCTCCCAGCCCCCATCACACCTCTAGTGCCTCTCTGACCTCGTCCACTCCTGTCCCCTCGCTCGCTCCGGTCTAGCCTGGCTATCCCTCAGATGTGACTGAGCACACTCCTACCTCAGGGCCTTTGCACTTGCTGTTCCATTTGTTGGCATGCTGTTCCCCCAGACATTGGTGTGGCTCACCCCTCACCTCTTCAGGTCTTGACTCAAATGTCACCTTCTCTGTGAGGCCTTCCCTGATCACTCTGTTTAACTGCAGCCCTCCCTCCTCTCATACTTTTACATTTTTTCCTTTTGTCCTGCTTTTCTTCTCGGCACAGCATGTGTCACCTTATGGCACAATAGTTTAAACTGTCAGCGTTATAAGGGTAGGAACTTTAGTCCATTTTGTTTACTGCTGTTCATGGAGCACCCAGAACAGCACACAGAGTGGCCCTGGGGGTCTGTCTCCCTGGCTCCCACCCTCACCCACCATCAGTCAGCCCCTCCCTCAGATGGGTCTCCTGCGGCTGGTCCGGGTGGCTGACTGGCCGGAAACGGTTCTGGTCTCCTGTCTCTGAGGGACACGGTGGCTTCATAGGGCACGCAGTGGCCTGTGCCAGTGGAGGGTAGGGAGGGGCGGGGCCTGCGTGCAGAGGAGGACCCCTGACTGCTGGAGGCCGCAGTGCGGGGCCTGTCAACTCCTCCAGCGCAGGTCCACACAGAGCCTGTGAAAAGCCACGGAGCCCCCATTGTGAGCATCAAAGGTCACATTCTACTTTCTCGAAGAGACAGCAGTACCCTTGTTTCATCCTCTGTGCCCCCCACAACCACCCCTAACCTCCCACCGAGACTGTGAGTGTTATGACGGTCAAAACTGGGTTCGAATCTCATTTTCAGCTCCCACAGCCAGCACCCGGGGCCTCCAGGGCTTCATCCAGTAAGTAATCGAGGCCCTCGTGGGCTGCTATGGCACTGCTCCAGGGAACTACACTTGGGCGGCTGGCCTGAATCCTGCTCACTGGCTACCTGTGAGACCCGGACAGGGACTTCACCTTTCTGAGCCTCCTGGTCCTTTTCTGAGAGGCCGGGGTAAGACCAGGGCACTGGCCCCCCCACGTCTGGGCTCGCTGAGAGAAACTCCCTATTAGGGCAGTCCGCTGGGGGCTGTGGGGTGGCAAGGGAACTGATGGGTGGAAGAAGCCCCGAACAACCTCAACAAAAACAAGTCAACAGAAAGGCTGTTTCCAACCTCAGGACCATTTTCTATTTTGCAGGAGCCTGAACCTACCTCCAGGCTGCAGAGTTCCCAGGTTTCTGATAAGCCGACCTGAATGGGTACTTTTGCAACAAAAATTTATTACTTTGCCAGATCAAGAAATTGACATTCATGGCAGGAGGTCTGAGCAAGGGGAAAGCTTGCCCAGTGTCACCCAGCTGGTACCTGGCAGAGCCGGACACTGGAGTCTGTTTTTGGGCAGACTCAGTCTGTCGCTCTTCACCCTGCTCAGACTTTGGAGAACGCCCCCCTTTTTCACCTTGACTCCACATAGGCTGAGCCAGGGAGACCTGGGTTTGAGTTGCTCAGGGACTTGGGCCTCAGTGTCCTGCTCTGCTCTGAAAGTGAAGGGACACGCAGCTGACGTTGGCAGGACCTTGCTGTATGCCCTGCACCGTGCTAAGCACTGTACGTGTATCAAATGGTTTAAATCTCACAACTTTCAAAAAGTCAAGTGCAATTATTGCCTCCACTTTACAGGCTAGAGAGATGAAATAATGTGCCCGCCTGCCTTTCAGAGTCCCCATAGGGACTCGAGATGGCACAAGGAGATACCAGGCACCTAGTAGGTGTTTGGTCAGGGGTGGGGCTCCACCAAGCACCAGCTGCATGACCAGGGGCAAGTTACTTGACTGCTCTGAGCTGTGGACATGCAGGCACGCTGTGAGGATACACTGAGAGCACTCTGCCCAGTGCCTGGCACACGGCAGGTCAGTATTTATCAGCATCATCGTTGTGGGTGGTAGCAAATCTCTGCCTTCTGAAAGATGATTTAACTTTAGCAACCACCTACAATCCTTATGGAGTTGAGTCTGGTGACTAATGCCTGTGACCAAGTTGAGAGATGTCATTTTTAGACCAAAACAAGGTGTAACTGTAGAGCCTCAAGTCTGGTTTTCTTTGGAGAAAGGCCTGGGGCACTGGTGTCAGGTCAGAAGGTACTAGAAGTTGTCTGTGCTCCTGCTCTGACTCCCACCCTAAACGGACCCTCATTTTAACCAAAAGTTTGATGTCTGGTCTTCAATCCTCCCCTGACCCGAATCTGAACATTCACACTGCCTCTAAGTTCCCCACTCAGGTTCACCACTCTGGCCCCACCAAACCTAGAAGTTTCTTTTCATTCTTTTCTGAGTTCTCCTTAGCTACTTTCTGTCCCTGTCATGATCTGGACCCGTATTAGTTCTCAAAGAATTTCTTTAAGTGTATTTTATTGATTATGCTATTACAGTTGTCCCATTTTTATCTCCCCTTTATTCCCCTCCATCCTGGATGACCCCTGCAATCACCATTCCCCACCCCCTTAGTTCATGTCCATGGGTCGTACACATAAGTTCTTTGGCTTCTCGGTTTCCTATGCTATTCTTAACCTCCCCCTGTCTATTTTGTACCTACCATTTATGCTTCTTGTTCCCTGTACCTTTTCCCCTATTCTTCCCCAACCCCTTCTTCACTGATAATCCTCCATGTGATCTCCATGTCTGTGATTCCGTTCCTGCTCTAGCTGTTTGTGTAGTTTATTTTAGTTTTTGTTTTTTAGGTTCAGTTGTTGATAGTTGTGAATTCGTTGTCATTTTACTTCTAATACTTTTGGTCATCTTCTTTTTCTTAGATAAGTTCCTTAACATTTCATATAATAAGGGTTTGGCAATGACAAACTCCTTTAACTTGACCTTATCTGGGAAGCACTTTATGTGCGCTTCCATTCTACATGATAGCTTTGTTGGATAGAGTCAACTCGGATGTATGTCTTTGCCTCTCATGACTTTGAATACTTCTTTCCAGCCTCTTTTTGCCTGCAAGGTTTCTTTTGAGAAGTCTTATGGGAACTCCTTTGTAGGTAACTGACTCCTTTCCCCTTGCTGCTTTTCAGATTCTCTTCTTACCTTTCATCTTGGGTACTGTTAGTTTGATGTGCCTTGGTGAGTGCTTCCTCAGGTACAAGTTCTTTGGGACTCTGAACTTCCTGGACTTCCTGGAAGTCTATTTCCTTTGCCAGATTGGGGAAGTTCTCCCTCATTATTTTTCCAAATAAGTTTTCCGTTCCTTACTCTTCCTCTTCTCCTTCTGTCACCCCTATGATTCGCATGTTGAAACATTTAAAGTTGTCCCAGAGGTTCTTGAGCCTCTCCTCACTTTTCTGAATTCTTGTTTCTTCATTCTGTTCTGGTTGAATTTATTTCTTCCTTCTTGTCCAAACTGTTGATTTGAATCCCAGTTTCCTTCCCTTCACTGTTGGTGCCCTGTATATTTTTCTTTATTTTACTTTGTATAGCCTTCACTTCTTCCTCTATTTTACAACCATACTCAATCATTTCTGTGAGCATCCTGATAGGTTGGCTATCTCTTCTTTGCTTAGCTCTATTTTTGGAATTTTGATCTGTTCTTTCACTTGGGCCATATTTCATTGTCTCAGCACACCTCTTACATAGTAAGGGGTGGAGCCTTAGGTATTCACCAGGGCGGAGCAACCCACATCTCTGTGCTGTGGTGCTGCATGTGGGGAAGGGGTCAGAGAAGTAACAGTGCTGCTTGCTGGGCTCTCTGCTGGCTTTCTGTCACTTCCTCCACTACCCACAAACAAATTGGGCCCTTCTGGTGCTGATTCCCAGGTGAGAGGGTTTGTGTTCATTCTGGGATCCTTTGGGTCTCTCCAACGAAACTTCCTGTGAGACTGGGAGTTTCTCCCACTGCTGCAACCTCTACAGGATTTTACAGCCAGAAGTTTTGAGGCTTTATTTTCCTATACTGGAACCCTGGGTTGTGTGGTCTGTCTCACTCCCCAGTTGTTCCTTCCAGTTTATCCACATGCAAATGTGTGACCACCAGTCTGCCAGCTGCCACCTTGCCACAATTCCTCTCCTCCCTGGCTGCCTGGCATCCCTTCCTATGAGTCTGGAAGAATGTTTTTTTTTAACTCCTTGTTATCAGCCTTCCATACAGTTCAATTTTCTGGGAGTTCTAGTTATTTTTTTGTTTTTAAATTTATTGTTGTCCTTCTTTTGGTTGTTCAAAGAGGCAAAGTGTATCTACCTATGCCTCCATCTTGTCTGGAAGTCCTCAAAGGATTTTTTCTTTTTGATCCTAAACTGAACATATGTTTACTGACTTTAGAGAAAGAGGGAGGGGGGAAGGGAGGGAGGGAGGCAGGGAGGGAGGGAGGAGGGAGGGGGAGGGAGAGAGAGAGAGACAGACAGACAGACATCTCAAACCCGCAATCTAAGTATGTGCCCTGACAGGAGATCAAACCCACAACCTTTTTTGTATGATACTCCAGCCGACAGAGCCAATCAGCCAAGTCTCAAAGGATTTTTTAAAAATGTAATTGCATTCAAATCATACAAAATTTGAATGCATTGTCCTCAAAAGTAAATATTAAAAGATTTTTAAATTAAAATTATTTTTACCTGCTTTCAAAAGTGACTTTTTCAATATATTCAAAATTACATATTAAGATAAAAAGGTAAATATAGTTTATAATTAATGAGTATCAAAAATTAATCAAATTTAAATGGTTTGGGAAATTTTAATTCCATCGCATTAAATATTTCTAGAACTAGTCCCAAAAGAGCACCCAGCGTCCCCCTGGTGGCCGGTGTGAGGAACTGCACCTTGCTGCACTTGGGCGTCCAGACACAAGTACAGGGAAGCTGCGGGGTCACGTGAACTGTTCAAAGGGGCCAACGTCCTTGGCTGCCACGTGCACTGTTACAAAGACCTCGCTAATTCATGAGAACCTACGAACTGTGAAAAGAAGAAAATGGACACTTGTTATGCATGTATCTATCACACCATGCAACCTGAGAGGGAAGATTTAAGAAATGAATTTATCTTTTTGTTCACTTAAGAGCTTCTCCCCGCACTGCAAAGCTGTGTCCGTCCCTGCCGTCCAGGGCAGACATACACCTTCGGTTCGGAGAACAGTGGGCAGGAGGCGTGGAGACGCGTTCCCTGGGGCCTGGCGCAATGTTCGGATGCAGACATTTAGGTTTCCTGCCTGTGGGGTCAGCTGCAGCCCAGGGCACCTGAGGATCTTAGTTACATATTTGATTGGAGTTTCCGACTCTCAGCCTCTCTGAAGTAAGGGTCCTAGGCACGTCTACTCTTACCCTGGTCAAGCGGGTGGCACTGCTCCATTGTGCTAAGTTCTTTGCTGCCTAGAAACATTTTGCTTAAGCTGTGCCCTATGTGTGGAACATTCTCTGTCCCGTCTTTGAAGCCCTTCAGGTCTCAGTGTAAAAATTCCCCTCTCAGACAGCCTTGTCTGTCTTAAGTCCAGACTGGACCTCACCCGCTGTTCTCTTGGAATCCAGTTCTTTCCCTTCTTGACATTTATTACAATTAATAATAGTGTGATCATTGTAGCTGACTGTGTATTTACATCTTTACCAGCTTTCTCACAAGCGTGTGAGCTCCAGGAAGGCAGGGACCACACCCTTTGTCTATCACTGAGCGTCCGTGGCTGGCGCCCGGGAAATACCTGTGGACCAGCCTCCACTTCAGCTGTGAGTTCCCGTCTTCTGATGTCAGGGCTAACATCTGCCTCACAAATGTTGTTGGGAGGTGGAGAGAGGATGGCAGCAAGGGGCCTGACACACGGAAGGTGGTCAGTAAATCCTGTTGTTATTACACATTCAGAGGCAAGTGAGGACTGGAGAATCTTGGAGGAGGAGACTTAAGAGCTCGGTGGAGTTAGTTGGGTAGGTTTTGTGGAATAGTGAACGCATTCCAAGGAGGGCCAGCATGAGGAAGAGCATGGAGGAGAGAAGAAATAAAAGCACCAAGTAAACCTCTGAAGCTGGAGAGTAGGGTTTGAGCCATCCCTGTAGTTGGAATGGCAGATTGAGACCCAGTCAGGGAGAGCCTTGAATGCCAACTCAGCACATTCAAACTTGAACCTTAGGCAATATAAAGTCAGTGCATATTTTTAGCAAAGGTGTCGACTGAAGAAGTAGCATTTTAGAAAGATTAATTATGGCACCATCTTGGTCAGGTGGGCCAAGGAATAAAGAAAGACAAAAAGCCTTTCTCTATTCAACCCCTCCTCTAAACCTGCGACTATAAAATGTGCACATTTTAGCAGAGCTTTCCCGCAAAGCTCTGACAGCAGACAGCTCTGGATTCGAGCCCCGGCTCAGCGACATCAGGATCTGGCCGACACTGAACAAGTCAGTTCCTCTCACTAAGCCTCAGTTTCTCCACCTATAAAATGGAGGCAATCTCTACCCTATCTCACTGGATGGACCCATGTGTGAAACAAAGGAAATACAGATACACCCATTAATTCCCTCACTCAGAAAATGAACCCCAACTGTGTCAAGCTGTGCTGGAAATGCTGGGGAAACGGATTACGTGGAAACACAGAACATCAGCGCATGCAGTTTCCACTTGGCACCTCGTTTAGCCGCACAAGCTTATCGAACCACTTTAGGAATGACGAATGAAGGCCCAGAGAGGCGAAGTCACTCGGGGACGCTCAGCTCTGATGAGGCAGAGCTCAGGGCTTGGGCTCGGGGTGACCATGCCGGAGATGACAGACCTTTGGATACATCTGGCCATCCCCAACGTCCAAGACTCTCATCTGCCTCTTCCCTTTCCGCATAGCCCTCCCCACTTTTATTCGCCTGTGGAGCTCCCACTTATCTTCCAAGTGACCCGTCAGGCTGCAGACGCCCACCCCCTGGGCAGCCCCCTGGGCTTCCTCGGGCCGCACCAAGCCTCTCTCATGACATTAGCCACACTGCACTGCGTCTCTGTCTCTGAATATTTAAAAAAGCATGTCCCCTGTCGGTAAAAAATATGTAAATGTATACCCATCACATAGGCATATTTCTTTATAAAGTATATACGCCTACTTCTGTCAATTCATATGTATTAAATATTAGTAAATTCTAGATTTGTTTAAAGATTTTTATTTATTTATTTTTAGAGACAGGGGAAGGGAAGAAGAGAGGGAGAGAAACATCAGTGTGCAGTTGCCTCTCACATGCCCCCCCACTGGGGCCCCCGGCCTGCAACCCAGGCCTGCGCCCTGACTGGGAATTGAACCAACAGCCTTTCAACGGAACCAGCAGCCTTTCCGTTCACAGGCAGGCGTTCAATCCACTGGGCCACACCAGCCAGGGCTAAACCTTAGTTTTATGAAAAGTAAAGATATAGGATCTGATCTAATGTTTTCTTCCCACACCCCTTTGACACCGACAAATTACAAGTGGATAACTGTAACGCAAAGCCGGGGGTCGGGGGGGGGGGGGGCGGTGCTGGTACAGTGATGCCACCCTCCAGGTGCTGGGGGTCTGAGAAGAAATTGAGGTCTCAGCCTCTTCCCTCGCAGCTTGGGCCCGGTGGGGGCGGGGTTCGCAGGCAGGAGCACTCTCACAGCGCTGCGGGCCCCCACCTTCTCGAGCCAGAGGGAGGCGGGGTGAAGTTGAGCCCGGATTAGCTGGGGCCGGTGGCCAGGCCCCTGGAATGCAGGCTGGCCGCGGACCTGGGTGCAGGCAGGCGGACGCACCATGCCGCTGCAGGACGACACCCTCCGGGAGGTGTGGGCCTCAGACAGGTGCGGGAAGTCCCCGGCTGTCCACCTGAACCCCGGGGCACCCACGTGGAGGGGCTGGGAAGGGCAGGGAAAGGGAAGGGAGACGGACTGGTTACTTTGCTTCCCGAAGTGGGCCTGCGGAGGAAGAGGGGAGCCCCGAGGTCCAGCGGCGCCCCAGGCAGGTATGTCACCCCCGCTTGGAAAAGAGGCAGAAGGGTCCCCCCACTGCAGGCCAAGTAGGGTAGGGGACCTGGGAGTGGGGGTGCCCTCAGCAGAGTCTAGGGGCATGCTTCCCTGAAGGGGGTTGTTTGTTTGTTTGTTTGTTTGTTTGTTTGTTTGTGGAAAGGGGTTTTTGGGGGCATGGAGCGTCGGGGGAGGAACTTGGGCCGTGGTGCATGGGAGGGTCATCCTTCCTCGTCCCAACAAGGAGGCTACAGTTCCCCTCCGGATAATCCGTGGTTATTTCTGGCGACTCAAGGGATTAGAGGGTGACAGGCAGCCCTCCGGGCCGCTTCCCTTCCTCTTCTTCCTCCTGACCCCGCACCTCGCAGCGGCCTGCCCGGGGACCGAAGTTGAGGAAGAGGGCCGACGCCCCGGAGCCCCCCTGCCCTGCGGGACCCAAGCCCAGGAGACCTGGAGGCAGGCGGGGGGCTGAGCCGGGGGGCGCCCCCCAGGGTGAGGCACCAGGAGGGAGGGAGCTGAGGGCGGTCCGGGGCGGCGGGACGAGGGGGACCGAAGGGGGAGCGGGGCAGGGGCAGGGGCGGGTGTGGGGTGTGGAGGGATGAATGAAAGCCGGAGAGCAGTGTCGATGGTGGAAACAGAGCCCGGGGGACCGCGAGGGTCAGGAGAGGGAGGGGCCCCCAAGGCCAAGGCCGGGGGCTGTCGGAGGCGGGTCGGCGCTGCTGACACGCGCCTCCGGCTCAGCGGGGCGGAGGGGGAGGCCGCGCCAGGAGCCCGCGGAGGCCGGGGCGCCGCAGACCGTCTGCACCAAGTTCCTCAGGGACCCCGCGGCCAAGAAGCGCGACCCCCGAGAAACCTTCCTGGTGGCCGGAGCCCCGGGAGCAGAGGACGGTGAGAGAGGGCCCGAGGGAAGGGTCGGCACCGGGCGGAGTGGAGGGGGGCGAAGGGGCTGGTCCGCGCAGCAGGCAGGGGGAAGCAGAGAACGGAAAACATCCCCCGCTTCTCCGACTTTGTCTCTGAGCCAGAAAAACACTTAATTCTCTTGTTCTTTCTCCCTTTCTCGGGGTGGGGGAAAGGAGGCACAGAGGGGTTAACGGATTTGACTTAAACTGTAGCTAGGGGCAGAGGTAGCCCAGTGGGTCTGGCTCAAGGTCAGGAAGGGATGCGCCGGGAACAGCGCAGGTGCCGCGAAAGCGGCCGAGAGGGAGAAGCGGAGGCGGAGGAGATGGGCGAGCAGGTGAGGGTCCCCGAGAGGGAGCGGAAGGGCTGGGGAGAAGGGCGTTTTCCCGGAACAGGACTCCCAAACCGCAGCACCCTCTCCCGACTCGGACACCTCCGAAGATTCTGGGGTCACCCCCATTCTTTGGGGAAGCTGCGGGAACTCCTTTCCTCCTGTTCCCGTCCGAGAAGGAAAGCCTCCTACCCCATGTGCTCACTCCTCTCTTGCACCAATCTGGAGGGGCTGGGCTCCCCAAAAATGGGGCCCACCCCAACCCCATTATGAGGAGTTTCTACCTACAGAGGATGACGAGGAGGAAGAGGAGGGCCAGGAAGAGGAAGAGGAAGAGGAGGAGGAAAAGAAAGAGAAAATCCCTCTGCCTCCCAAGAAGCCCCCTGCAGAGAAGGCTTCTGCAGACAGGAAGGAGAGGAGGGCCCGGGCCCGGGGTCTGAAGGGTGGGTGTCTGCAGCACAGAGGGAGCTCACAGACAGGGGGAACTAGCCCTGCCCTTCGGGGCTTAAGGGGTCTCATGGATGCACAGGAGCTGAAACGTCAAAGTGACCCAGTGCCTGGACCTGAAAGCCTCCTCCTCTGCTGGGTTCTTCCCCTGTGGTCCTCAGGACATAGGCCAACGTGTGCCCCCCACACCACCCCTGCCCCACCCAGGGTGCTCTGTGAACACGGGAGGGCAGAGAGGGGGGGGGGGGGGTTAGTCCTTTTTAAAACCCAGTGTGAGTCTTTGTGCACCCAGGCTCAGAGGCGAGCACAGCAGACAGCAGACTCGGTGCCCGGTCAGGGCTTTTCCTCCCTAGGGATGACCTAACCCCCACCCTTCATTTCCAGGAGACCTGGGAAGCCCTGTCCCCCCACCAAAACCTCTGCCCATGAAGAAGAAGGTGCCAGCAGGGGAAGGGGCCAAGATGAGAAAGACCAAGAAGAAAGGTGAGACAGGTCTCTGGAGGAACAGGGGACTCTGGGTGCGGTGGGGGTTGTGACCCTTCACATATACACACAGGGTCTGGGGAAGCTGACAAGGACCCCCCAGTGAGCTCGGCCAGAGCGCAGAAGACCCCAGCAGCCTTGTTTCTCGTTGGGGACGATGGCCCAGCGGAGAGGGCTCTGAAGGAGAAAGGTGTGTGGCAGTGGCCTCTGGAGTCATGACGTGAGAGGCAGTCCTGGGGTGGGGCACTGGGGCACAGTGTAGGGTAGGGGTGTGGGCTCTAGAGTCAGAAGACGTGGGGCCACCTTGACCACCATTTTAATCGCTGTGTGGCCTCAGGCAGGTGTCTTTGACTTTCAGAGACTCTGATAATAGTTATATGGGGTTACTCTCCCGTGGCTGTGGGAAGGGTCCAAGAGACACATGGCTTTTAGAAGCACTTTGCAAACCACGAAGTACTCTGCCAGGGTTAAGAGGCTTGTCCCACTCTGTTCCAGGTGCTTCCACAGGCTCAGAAGAGGAGAGGAAGGAGGAAGAGGTGGCCGCTGTGATGACCAAGAACAGCAATCACAAGAGCAAATCGAAAGGGAAAAGCAAAAAGGTTGGGTCTCACAGGGAAAGGGGCTGAGGTCCCCTTAGGGACAGTGGGAGGGGCCTGGGCTCGGGGGACTACAGTGTGGGACCTCTAGGCCAGGACCATGAAGTCCCTTTGGGTTAGAATCTTGGCTCCCCCTCTGGTGACAGGACATGAGGACAAAGGGCACAAGGCTTGTGAGAACAGAAGAGGCAGTTGTGGGGTCGCCAGGCTGGGACTGGGCACCCAGGACCCTTATGTCCTCTGGTCTCTACGCCCTCCCCTGTTCAGCCCCCACATGAAAAGACACCCATTTTCTGGACCAGGGGGTGGGACACCAGGCCAGCATACAGGTGTGAGCGCACCCCAGGGGCACACCCACTGACTGACAGCCAGCTGTACGAGGCGTTCAAATATTCCCACCCTACGGCTCCCCAAGTGCTTTCTGCTACCCCACCAGGGCCCCCAACCTTCCAGCAACTAAAGGGCCAACACTGGCTGTCAGAGGCCTCCAACATCCTCCACCAGGCCCACCAGTGTCCACTCTGACTAAGCATTCTCCACAGGCAGAGCATGTTGCTAAATACATTGAATATTGCCCTTACAAACCCAGGCACCAACACACACTCAAGTGAGCAGGAGAGAGAGGTCCACGTGGGGAGAGATCTCCACGAGGGTGCGGCTGGGGTCTTCGCCGTGCGGGTTTGTTAGTTTGTTCAGGCATGGTCAGGTCTCGGGGCTGATTCTCGTTAGTCAAGGTCGCCAGATACCGACGTGTAAACTGAAAGGCGGTTTATCCGTCCCAGGAGGAACAGAACCGGAGGCAGTGCAGCCTTCCGTTCGGCAGGCCCTTGAAATCCACAGCTGCAGAGATGTTGGATGTGCTCTGGCTTTCCCCAGATTACATTCCAAACATACTCTTGCCCTTCACAAGTTTCCTCTGGAGCGACCTAGAGTGGAGAAGGGATGTTCACTTGCCCACAGGCTGAGGGCCCGCCCCCCTGGTACCAGCCTCACCTCACAAAGCACAAACCTGCCCGCAGCAAATGTGCCTGCCCACCGCACATCAGAGCTGGGGAAAGCTAAAACTGGCATTTCCACTCCCTGTCTTGTGAGGGATAGAACATGAGGACAAAGGGCACCATGTTTGTGAGAACAGAAGGGACAGTGTGGGTCACCAGGCCCGGCCACCAGAGAACCTAATGCAACCAAATTGTTATTAGTCTTTCCATGAGCAAAATGTGCTTCTTGGTTCATTTGTTATTTTAACCATGTATTGCCATATAACAAATCACCCTAAACTTTAGTGTCTTAAAACAACAAATATTTATTTTCTTAATTTCTATAAGTCAGAAATCTGGGAGCAGCTTAGCAGGGTAGTTCTGTGTTGGGGTCTTAGGAGATCGCGGCCACGATGTCACCTGGGTCTGCAGTCACTCTGCAGGCTTGCCCAGAAATGGAAGGTCCGCTTCTGAAGTGGCTCCCTGTCCTGGTTGCTGTCTGGGGGCCACTCACAGGGCAGCCCGAGTGTTCTCAAGGCTCAGCAGCCAGCCTCCCTGAGCCCAGGAGTGGAGAGAGAGAGAGAGAGAGAGCGCGCGCGCTAAGAGAAGCCACAGCACCTTTCATGCCTTAGCCTTAGAAGCGACCACCCCATCACTTCTGCCATATCAATTGGTCATAAAGACCAACCCTGAAACAGTGTGGGCGGGGACAATACCAGGAGGTGGGGACAACTGGGAGCCTCCTGGAGGTTGGCTACTACATTGAGTACTATGTGCTCATAATAACAGTGGCCATGAATACTCCCGCTGCACTGTGTGCTTAGAACACAGCAATTCATGCCTTCAGGCCCCCCTCACCCTGTGACAGAGCATGCACGTGAAGGAAGCTATTTCTAAAGGTTCTGGATCTAACAGGAACCTGAGCAGCATTAAATGCCAACTCCACCTCTTACTAAATATGTGAACTTGGGCAAGTTCCTTAACCTCTCTGAACCTCAGCTTCCTCATCTGTGAAATGGGACAGTTAGTTACCTCCGTGGATGTTAATAAGAGGATTAAATGAAGCAATATTTGAAAAGTGCTTAGAACTGCACCTGGCACATTGGTAGACTTTATATGAGTGTTTGTGAAATGTATAAATTAAGTAAGGTCTGTCCCAGGGATTTACCCCCAGCCTATCTACTTCTTAGATGGAAAAACTGAGTCAGGGCACTTAACAACCCTGACAAATAGTAGTGGAACCAGGATTTGAACCCAGGCTCTCTGGCTCCAGAACCTGGGCTCTGGGCCACAAGCTAAATGAAATAACAGTTAAGTGCAAGCCTCCCAGAGCCTCCTAACACAGCCTGCTGAGCTGCTGGCGAAGATGAGGGGCCACCACACTCTAGCGGGGCTCTTTGTTCTCTCCCGCACAGAAAGTGGTGAGTTGTCCTGCCTGCCCTGCCTGTGTCGCAGCACTGGGGACATGCTGAGGGCAGGGGAGCTGGTGCCCTGGGGCTGACGTGCCCTCTGCCCCCACCCAGAAGGAGGAGAGGGCCCCGTCCCCGCCTGTGGAAGTGGGTGAACCCCGGGAGTTCGTGCTTCAGCCCGCCCCCCAGGGCCGGACAGTGCGCTGCCGGCTGACCCGGGACAAGAAGGGTATGGACAGGGGCCTGTATCCCTCCTACTTTCTGCACCTGGACACGGACAAAAAGGTGGGTAAGGGAGAGGGAGGATGAGGGACAGTGGAGTTTCGGGACCCAGGCTGAGGGAGGGTCTGGGGCCAAGATGTGGGGAGGGGCTACAAGGCAAACAGGCTTTCTCTTCCCTTCACCCACCTCCTCTGCCACCCATCTTCTCCTCCCCTCACTTGTCTCCACATCCCCTCAGGTGTTCCTCTTGGCTGGCAGGAAACGGAAACGGAGCAAGACAGCCAATTACCTCATCTCCAGCGACCCTACCAACCTGTCCCGGGGAGGGGAGAATTTTGTCGGGAAGCTGAGGTGGGGCTGGGGGACTCAGAGCAGCGAGAGCCCCACAGCCATTCTTCTCCGTCCCCTGTGCCTGCAAAGCGCCCACCATGTCGGACAGCATGGCCCAGGGCTCCTCACACTTTGTGCAGATCGCTTGGGGACCTTGCTAAAATGGTTCAGTGGGTCTGGGGTGGAGGGGGGCTTGAGGGGAAGATTCTGCATTTCTAGCAATGGTTCAGGTGATGCCCACACCCCTCATTCAGGCACCTCACTTGGAACAGAGGATAAGTTCCACAAGGGCAGGGCCTGTCTTGTTTGTGGGGAACCCCTAGCACATGGCACACAGCAGCTACTCGGTAAAACTTCATTAAGCAAACGGATGAGCAAGTGTTCGGCACCTACCCTATGCTGTGTCTCCTCATAGACCTCATCTAACCCTCACCACAAATCCGAGAGGTGGGGGCTGGACCCATGAGTCAAGCCTAATTCTAAGTAACTTGCAAATATGAACCAATTTATTCCTCTTATTGAACAAATAAGGTAAATACTATTCGTATATCCATTTTGGAGATGAGGAAATTGAAGTTAAGGAACTTGCCAAAGGTCACACAGCTAGCAGGAGATGCAGCTGAGATTTGCACACTGCTCAGTCTCTAAATCCATTTTTATAAAAGGCCCCATGTGGGTAGCTTGGGGCAGGGGACATGAATTGCTCTATCCTGAGACACCTTTACCCTCGAAAATCAAGGAACTTTCAAAACTGCTTGGCTGGGAGGGTCTTGGAGTAGGGGCGTGGAATCCCTTAGCCCCACCCCCAGCCCCACCCTTCTTGCAGGTCCAACCTCCTGGGGAATCGCTTTACTGTCTTTGACAATGGGCAAAACCCGCACCGTGGAGGCGGCGGCGGCGCTGACGTGGGGAGCCTTCGGCAGGAGCTGGCAGCCGTGATCTATGTGAGACTCCAGCTGTCCCCCGTGGCAGGCCGCGCCCCTTGCAGGGGCTGGCCTAATGCGCATCTCCCTCCCAGGAAACCAACGTGCTGGGCTTCCGAGGGCCCAGGCGAATGACCGTCATCATTCCCGGCATGAATGCGGACAACGAGAGGGTCCCCATCCGGCCCCGAAATGTGAGCCCCGCACCTCCCTGACCCCTCTCCCTGAGGGTCCTACCCACTACGTGGCTCACTGCCCTGGGTGGGAGCTGGGGCCGCTCCCGAGAAGTCAGCTTGCCCAACGCCCAGCCTCCTGAGCACACTCCACCCTCCAGGGCAAATTCATCCTGGCAACCTGTGGAATGAATTCAAGGTTTTTGTACTGAATTCACTGAGACAAGCACAATGGTTGCTTTTTTTAAGCTTACACTCAGTCCTCCATTTATATTTTCATTCGACACTCACATACTGAGTGCCAAGTATTACCCTAGTCACCTGGAAGACATCAGCCAACAAAACAGAGATCTACTTTCATGAAGCTGGCATTCAAGGGGAGCAAGACAAGTAATAAGTGTGAGAAATACCGTATTTTTAGGAACGTAAGACGCACCTAGGTTTTAGAGGAGGAAAATAGGAAAAAATTCTGAAGCATAAAATGTGGTAAAATATTTAATAACCTGTGACCCTGCTCCACTGCCGCCGCCCGCGCCCCACAGCGAGCCAGGTAAGCTACATTCAGACTATAAGACGCAACCCCCTTTTCTTCCCAAATTTGGGGGGAATGAGTCTTATAGTCTGAAAAATATGGCACATAAACTACATAGTATGTTAGAAAATGATAAGTGCTTTAGGGGGAAAGAAAAGGTTGAACAGGGTTAGAGAGATGAGAGGTGTGTGTTTACAGGTTTCAATATTAAATACAGTGATCAGAGTGGGCCTCACTGAGAAGGTAAAATCTGAGCCAAGTCCTGAAGGAGGTGAGGGAGCAAACCTGCAGATAACTGGAGAAAGATCATCCAGGCAGAGGGAAGAACCAGTGCAAAGGCCCTGAGGTGGGACGGTGCCTGATGGGTTTGAGGAACAGCAAGCAGGCGGCCAGTGTGGCTGGAGGGAGATGAGGTAATGGGTGAGAGCGAGGGGCAGATAGGGCCTGCGTAACTGGTTTTCACTCCGAGAGAAACAGGAAGCCAGAGCTGGGTTTTGAGCAAAGGAGTGACATGATTTGACTTATGCTTTAAAAGCTGAGGTTGTGTGTGGGTGTGGGCGTGGGTGTAGGGTAGATGGAGAGACGTCCCACAGAAAGGTGGCCCCCTTCAGAGTCAGCCCCGCACTGGGCTCCTTAGCAATGCGGGTCCTTTGAACCCAGGATTTCAGAGACAGGAGGGTTGGTGTGCCCCATGCTCACAGTAAGGTCACTGTACTCATTTTCAATGAAAAAATAATATCCCTATCATCTGATCATAGATTCTTCCCTGATGGAAAGTCACATGGTAATCAGGCCCAGCCGACCCACGGGGCACCAGCCTGGGAGGTTCTGGTCTAGAGGACCCTGTGGGTCCCGCACTTGCCCCTCCCATGCCTGGAATAAACACACACATCCTCCAGAGGAAGTGTCTTCTGTGCGTTCCATCTCAGTAAAAACCCACCCAGTGCTGCTCTGGGTCTCTCTTCATCATCTCGGTTCATTCATTCTACAGCTATTCATTAAAACCAGGCACTGGAGATCCAAAATCAACACAGCAGTTAACATCAAAACAATATCTAATATTGATTGATCATCTACTCTGTTCTGGGGGAACTGATCTAAATAACACTCCATGTGCTGTTAACATATTTAATCCTCACAACTGAGGGAAACTGAGGCACAGAGACATTACTCAAATACTGTGCCTGCCCTTGGAGCATCTAACTCTGCCCACTATAGCACAATGGGAGCAGTAAGAGCAAGGTGTTGTTGGAAGCTCAGAGCTAACACATCTAAATCAGATACAGGGTCAGGAAGGCTTCTTGGAGGACGTGACCTTGAGTGGATTCCCTCTAAGCCATGAACATGACAGGTAGCAAGGAAACTCAGGAAAGAAATAACTCAGAGCACCTCATACAGATGTCACTCTTTCCTTCCAGAAACTCTCTTCCAGGACATTTTGTTTTAACCACTGTTTACCTGTTCCTCTCCCCAAGCTCAACTGTGACCTCCTTGTAGGTTCTAGAATGTCTGGTTCATCCTTGTAATCAAGTGAAAGCACGTGGCCATTCTGAAGAACCCTTGGGTACCAACAGCACACAGAACACCTACTGTGTGCCAGGTGCTACTTGCCTTTTTTCCATCCTCCACTTGAGCACCCACAGAAAGCCCCATTCTCACAGATGCACACCCTGCCCACAAGGACACCAGAGACCAAGCATGCTCTCAAGGATACCTGGAGTGGACGTTGACATCCAGGCTGTGCAAGAGCATGCATAGATCCCAGGCCCCTCCCCCTGTCATTCCTGAGATATCTCGCCCACCCCTAACTGTCCTCTCCCCAATTCTTCCCCCGGCACCCCAGGCCAGCGATGGGTTGCTGGTGCGCTGGCAGAACAAAACGCTGGAGAGCCTCATCGAGCTGCACAACAAACCACCTGTCTGGAATGAAGACAGTGGCTCCTACACCCTCAACTTCCAAGGTAGAGTCACACAGGCCTCAGTCAAGAACTTCCAGATCGTCCATGCTGATGACCGTGAGTACCTGAGGGCCTGGACCAGGCTGTTCCCACCACCTCAGGGCCCTGACCTTCACTCAGGCTGTTCCCCACCATCGTTCTCTCTCCCTGGAGCCAGAACATCCAGGAAGCTTGCTCTCCCCTCCAGGGGCATCAACACTGTGCTCTCAGGAGCCTCAGGTATTCCAAGCAGATGTCTTAGGGCTCGTTATTCCAGGCCCTCATTCTAGCAAAATCCAGGGATAGAAACTGGGATATTCTGGGTGAAACTGTGCTGAAGGGAGAGCTGAGCTGCTGGAGTGTGGAAACCACTGATAGCCCCACGGCTTTGTGGTCAAAGAGGTTGCTGGGGCTCCAGAAGGCAGCCCTTGCCCAGTCTTTCAGCTCCTCCACGCACTGCACTGGCCGTCAAAGTTTACTTCCCGAACACTCACAGAGTGCTTTCTACGTGCCAGCCACTGTTCTCACGGTTTCACAGATACGGAGTCACTAAATCTTTTCAACAGTCTTGTGAGAAAGGTGCTCTAATTTTCCCTGTTTGGTAGATGAGAAAACTGAAGAACAGAGAGGATAAGTGACTTGCCCAAGATCATAGGACTAGTGAGAGGGAAAGCCAGAACTGGAACCCGGGTGGTCTGGCTCCAGCGCCCAGTTTCTGACCCCTTTAGACCTTTAGGAGTAGCGAATATTAATCAAGCATTCCTGAGTGCCTACTCTATTGTCTTCTCCCAAATGAGGTGAAAGGGCTGCCCTTGAGGAGTTAGGAAAACAAGCTGTACCCTAACATACTTAAGTAAAAAGGCCCTGGTACAAGCTTGGGGAGAGGTCCACACTAGCATAAGGAAGCTTGGGAAGGAAATGGAAAGCTTTCCCCCAAGGGTCTGCCGGTTCCCAGGGCCAGCTAATACTGAACGACTCCCCACCCCCCACTCCACCCTGGGGGTGCACCCCCAGTGTCACCCATCCCCAGGCCTTGGATGACTGTCTCTAGATCACATTTCTGGTGGAGCCTAGTCTGGTGAAGTTGGGAGTATTTTGAGCAACTTCTTGTCCCTATGGATTGGGCGGGGGGGGGGGGGGGTGATGCTGTGGGCTGAGTGGGACCACTGGATAAGGAAGGGAACCAGGGGGCTGGCTAGTCAAGGGATTGAGCCTGGTTGTCTAAGATGGGACTTGGGGTGGGTTGGGAGGGAGGAAGAAGAAGGAATGAGGTCAAAAGACAACAGGAAAGTCGGTGAGGGAAGAATCTGGGTTCCGGGAGGTTTGACAGGCTCCTGTACTTCAGCGGCAGTTGCACGCAATAGCCTTAGGCAGCTGAAGATAAGGCAAGGTCCTGTCCTCAGGGGCTTACCGTCCCTGCTGGTAAAGCTGCAGGTGGGGCAGGTAGGGTGAGAAAAGGAAAGGGGAGTGGGTGGAGGGTGAATGACTGAGAAGGTGACGGAGTATTGGGGCCCCAATGTTGAGAGCACTGATTGACAGGATGGGGACCCAGGAGGTCTCGAAGCTCCCACCCTTATGTTTGCCCACAGCTGACTATATCGTGCTGCAGTTCGGCCGCGTGGCGGAGGACGCCTTCACGCTAGACTACCGGTACCCGCTGTGCGCCCTGCAGGCCTTCGCCATCGCCCTCTCCAGCTTCGACGGGAAGCTAGCCTGCGAGTGACTGCAGCAGCCCCCGGCGTCCCCCGAGCCCTCCAGGGTCGGGGAAAGTATTCAGTGGAGGTTTGCAGTGTCCCTTCACCAAAGTCCCCGCTGAAGACTCCTTCTTCGGAGGCTGACCCCTCAATGTCTCCAGGTGACCTCTATCCACTTCCCAGTCTAGCACAGACCGACTGAGGGGCGGAGCTCAGACAGCAGATCCGACACAGATGAAGAACATCTGGAGCTGTGCCGCACATCTGGTCACAGAGCTAGCCTGTGCTGCTTCTCTCTCTCTCTGTCCCTCTCTCTCCCTCTCTCTCTCTCTCTCTCTCACACACACACACACACACACTCACACAAACATACCCACCATCCCTCGCCCCAGTCACTTCCTGTCCAGAGTCAGTAGCCAGTGTTGTTTTAACCCGATTCGGGGCCATGCTAGGGTTCCAAGGAGCTGGGAGGCTTGGAGGAGTGGGGCGGGTGCTGGAGGACGAAGGCCGGCACGCACATCCCCAATAAAACTGCGTCCCGGGCCGAGCGGAGCAGTGGTTCTTCGGCGCGTGCGAAGGACAGGGCGGCGGAAGGGGTCCGGAGGGCGGGCTGGAGGCCGTCCTTCCCCGCTCCCGCCCTGGCCCCGGGCGCTCCCGCGTTCCCTCCCCGCGCCCGTCATCTGTCCTACCGAAACTCGGCGAGCTCGCCGTGTCAGCACGCCCCCCGCGGGGGCCCGGGGGAGCTGGGCCGAGAGAGACGGCCCCGGAGGTCCGGGAAGACGGGGAAAGGGAGAAATTCGAGAAACAAGCCTCTCGGGGAGAACCAGACAGACCAGGTCCGGGCGGGGCGGGCGAAGCCACCAGGGCGGGGCTGGGGCCGGGCCCCGGAGCGGGGCCGGGCGCTCAGGCGGGAGAGGGAGCTCCGCCTCAGCGGCTCTGCATTAGGGGGGCGGCGGGTGGGGAGCCCGGAGGCCCGTGCGCTCCGGCTCTGCGGGGCTCTCGGTGACGCGGCACCCGGGCACCGACTCCGACCGGAGCCTGCTCTCCAGGCGGGAGCTCCGCCCTCGGCCCCGCCCAGGCCGGAGTCCCAAACTCCGGTTGGGCCCTGCGCTTAGGCCCGTTTAGGTTGGGGGCGTCGCACCCCCGGGCGAGGAACCGGGGCGCCAGGGCGCAGGCAGGCCTGCGCGGTCGCGGGTAGCGAAGCCGGGGGTGGGCGACCTGACCGCCGGGTGGGGGCGGGCCCTCGTGGCCACGCCCCCGACCCGCGCCCCTCCCCCTGGGCGCCCCGCCCCCTCCTCCGCAGCCCCCACCCCCAGCCGGGCTCCTCAACACAAACTTTCCGTCCCGCTCGCTCCCTCCTCCGCGCTCGGTGCCTCCCGCTCCAGCCCGGCTCATTCCGCACATTCCGGCCAGCCCCCTCCCCACGACCCCCCTTCCCCGGCCCCCCTGTCAGCTCCCTCGGGCCCGGCGGAGCGGCCCGGCCGGAGCGCGCCAGCAAGCTTGGACCAGGTAAGCCGGGCGGACACCAGAAGGAGGCCCTGCTGGGATAGGTGGTTGGTTGGTCGGTTGGGGAATGGAGGGGGGTACTCAAGGGAGGCTGGCCCCCCGAACTATTGTCCAGCCTAAGACGGAACCCCAGACTTGGGTGCCGGAAAGTTTAGGGGGAAGGGGGGAGCTCTCCGGGAAGCCCCGCCCACCCCTATCACCCCGCGGCGACCGGGACGAGTTGGTTCGGGAAGGTAGGGGAGCCGGGAGATCGCCCCCGCTGCCAACGGCTGTCCCGACGCCCCTCTTTGGGGTGTCAAGGCAAGGTTCTGGGGCCGCACGGTTGGAAGGGCTGCCACGGGGGCGCTCGTACCCAGGGCGCCCAGTCCCGGGCCTCGCCGCCCTTTGGACTCCAAGCTCGCGCTCTCCCGGAGCCCGCCCGGCGCCAGCTTCACGCAGGCCTCTGGGGCCGCGGGCCCGGCTTCCCCGCTCTGACTCCGGCTCCTGCGCGCGGTGTCCGCGGCTGCGCTAGATGGTGGAAAGTGGTGTGGGCAAAGCCGTGCGCCCTGGTTGTGAGCCCCCTGAGACGCAGGGGCGTACGTTCCCTCCAGCTCTTCCGCCTGTGTTGGGGTGGACGTTCCGAGTTCCTGTCCTGAGCGCCGTGAGCCTCGCTCCCGAGGTGGCTGGATTTGGGGCCTTCTCTTAGCCACACTTCCTCAGAGCCCTTGTTAAGACTTTAGATTTGAAGGCGGATTGTCCTCACCACCATCGCCACCATCACCACTGTCTGTCATGCCCTTTCTTTATTCTTGCCCTGGGAGGGACTGCCTCTCTGCGTCTGATTTCCAGAATAGCCAGACTCTGACGTGGAAGCCCCACTCTGTCACCTTTCTAGGAGAGGAGCCCTGATCCAGGGTTGAGAGATTCTTTCTGGACAAGTGAGAATGAGGGCCTGCGGGAGGGCTTCTCAGGGGGGCACCTCCCTCTGTCTTCCCTCTTTCCGGCTGGAGGCAGAACCAGGTCAGGCCTGGACTTGTAGCCAGGAGATCAGGGGATAGGGGTGAGGGCCGGACACAGCCCTGAGGGGCTGGTGCCCTGTGGTGGCTCTGTGTCCTGTCTTCTGCGGCCTGGTTCCGTGTACGCCTGTTCCACTCCAGGGCAGACACCGCCTTGCCGGAATGCTGGGGGCAGCCTGGGGCAAAGAGGGAAATCCAGAGTCCCCCAAAGTTGGAGATTTGGGAGAATTATGTCGTCCTCTCCTCCAGATTGTTGTAGTTCCTTTTCCAAGGGATGTCAGTCACCCCAGGACATTCTGTGGGCATCTGGGTCCCTGCTCACTCCATGGGCAGGGATGGACACATGCATCTTCTAGGAAACAGGATATTCTGGTGACGGTGACTTCCTGGGTCCTGGATGCCCCTCAGAGAGAGGCTAGGAGCAGATGGGAGTCCAGCTTCTTGGGCCTTCCCCTAGCCCCCTAGGGAGAGAACAATAATTAATGTTAATTAGTGCATTTGGGCTGGAGAACGACTGACTGGGATGGTCAGGACTAAATGACAGGACCAAGCTGAGTGTGTGTGTGTGTGTGTCTGTCTGTCTGTCCCTAACCCTGCTCCTGCCCTCACTCTCAGAATGTGCCAGAACCTGGCACGTTCTGCCAGTTGAAGGAATATTAAAACTAGAAGGAAACACCTCAACAGAGGAGGTCAAGAAATTAAGTATCTGCTCCCAGCTGGACTTTTTTTTAAGATTTTATTTATTTATATTTAGAGAGAGGGAAGAGAGGGAGAAAGAGAAGGAGAGAAACACTGATGTGTGAGAGATATGTCAACCAGCTGCCTCATGCATGCCCCCAACAAGGGACCAGGCCTGCAACCCAGGCATGTACTCTGACTGGGAATTGAACCAGCAACCTTTCAGTTCACAGGCCAGCACACCATCCACTGAGCCACACCAGCCAGAGCCCAGCTGGACTTTAGCCAGTCATGTCATCTTGGTGGGCCTCTTTGGGCCTTAGTTTCCCTGCTTAGAATAAGTGACTTCCCAGGTCGCTTTTCCCCCAGCCCCTCCTGGAGTTCCGGTCTCTTGGTCAGTCAGCCTTCCTTCCCCTCCCGCTCCAGAACCTGAGCCTCGGGGGTCTGGAGAGGTGAGTGGGTGACCTAGTGGTCTAAGGAAGAAGGGGAGGACATGTGAGGAGGTGACAGAGGAGTAGCTGAGCCAGGTGAGCATAGCTAAAAACAATTGCAGGCAGCAAGGGCTGGGGGACAGGGAGGCCAGGCGGAGTTGGGGGAACTTGCCCTCTGAAATGGCAACATGGTCTGGCAAGGCTGGTTGGGATGAATGGTGTTCAGAGGCCCCTCGGATGGCGATGGCAGGCCCCTCTGCCTTATTCCCAGAGCCCTCTAGGGGCTCGATGTCAAGCTGGAAGGGCACCAAAACTATCCGTCCCACCCATCTCCTCACTCAGGGAGGGGAGGGGAGCAGAGGCTTCAGCTCCCAGTGAGGAGGGCGGGAAGGGTGCTGGGTGTGCCAGGTCCCAGGGGGCTGGGGGACCATGATGGCTCTAAATACTGCAGCCTTCTGTGGAGGTGGCTCAGAGGTCACACTGTCTTCTTCCCACATGGAAGCCGCAGAAGCTGTCAGGTCCCAGGGGTGGCCTTGAGGACCGAAGTCTCCGTGGGCCTCTGCAGTGGCCCAGGGGCCATGGCAGAAGCCTCCCTAGGCAGAGCTGGAGCAGAGGTCAGCAGGTGACCTCGGCTCTGTCCCCGTGGTCTTGCCCTGCCCTGCCCTCCGTCCTGGTGTTATGCCAGCCTAGGGTTGTCTGCAGAAGAAGGGCTGCCCCTCCCAGGAGGACACCAAATGGGAGAGGGCTCTACCTGTCCCCTCGGGGTCCCACAGGAGGCTGTAGGCAGGGGCCCAGGGGCCAGAGAAGCCTGTCTCTGTGAATCCCGAAGCCCCGGCCCCTGAGGTTTCCTAGAGAGCTGATTGTTTCCTGTGCTCCCTGCCAGCCCTAGAGGACAGGAAGTGACAGAGGGAAATGGGAGTGCAACTGCGTGTGTGACGCTGGAAGCGTGTGAGAGAAACGGAGTGGGACATCCAGTGTGGGCGAGTCTGCGTGTGGGGTGGGTGCCGGTGTGAGGAACCAGGCAAAACCGGTTTGTGTGTGTGACTGCATGTGAGGCCGGGCAGATGCACGAGAGAAACTGTGTGTGACGTTGTGACTTTGTAACACACGTGTGTGATGGACACGGCATATACATGAGAGGCACGGTGTGAATGTTGTTCTCAGTGTGTGGCTGTGAGCGCCATCACACGGGGCACCTCTGTGAAAGGAACGTCGGCGTGAGCCTGTGTCTGCTGCTGGGTGGGGTTCTGACGCTGCTCATGTGTGAGGGGCACAGCGACTGTCTGGTGCTGGGTGTGTCAGTAGGCCGGGCAACATTCTCTGCGACGTGTGACACTGTGGCGTGACTACTTGTCATGCTGAATGTGTGAAAAGCATCAGAGATGGTCTCAGGTTTATAGATACTCGGGAGGACTGTGTGTGACTGTACATGACACTGTATCTCATACACAGTGTCAACATGGAGCATGTGTGTGTGTTCGGGGAAAACACTGGGACGTGGGGGACCATGTCCAATGTGGTGCAAGCGTGCTCAGACACTGTGGGGATGCGCTGGGCGTGCAGTAAGGTGTGCAGGTGAGACTGAGCACTAGGGAGAAGCTGCGTGTGCACTGCTGCGTGTGCGAGGAACCGAGCTGTCCCTGAGACCGACTCTGTGGGTGGTCACTCTCTGGGATGGTTCGGGGCTGCAGGACATGTGGGCGTCACCCTTCAGGGCTGCACCAGGTGTGGTGTGGGAGACTGTGTGACAAGCCAGGGGCCTGTGAGGCCCATGCGTGCAGCATCTGTGTGCAGGACCATCAAACAGATAGCTGTTAAAAACAAGAAAGAATGTGCTTAATGCCGCTGAATTGTGCACTTAAAAATAGTTAAAATCGTAAATTTTATGTCATATACAGTTTACCACAATAAGTTTAAAAAAAAAAACAGAGAGGAAGAGATGCAGGCAACAGTGAGGGCACAGGGCAGCGTGGAGAGGACAGGGCGTGTGTAAGAGAAGCCCGTGTGTTGACAGGAAGCGCTGGGACTCGCGTGGGAAGCGCTGGGTCTCTGCCCTCTCCCTGCTGGCGGCGGGAGCAGCTTTGAAGAAGGAAGCCAGGGGAGCTACCCCAGGCCCTCTGCTCCCCGAGGAGCCTGTGGTCTATGTAGTGGGGCTGCAGGAGGGGTGCACAGAGTTTTGATTCCCAAATTGGAAGCACATTAATAAGCAGCGGAGAGGGGAGGAGCCCCCCCCCCCCACCTTCCTCCCAACCGGCTCTGAAAATTGCTTCCTCCTGTAAAAATCCCGACCCTGCTCCAGGGAAGAGGATACTCCCTCTCCAGCCTGGCGGGGGGTGGCCACTTGGCAGGGTTCCTCAGGGGTCGCTGGACAGGAGCTGGGAGAGGCAGGCACTGTCCCCACCCCTTCCCACTCACAGGTCCCACCCAGAGCAGGGCCACTGCTGGTGGCAGCTGGAGAACAGCTGGCCTCGCTGAGGGGTAGGTGGGAAGAAAGGGGGGAGGCAGGGGAGGGTGGGGAGGCTCTAGTAGCCCTCAGCAACTGCCCTCCCCACCCTCACCCTCCTGGCCAGGCTGGCCAGTCCAGCCCAACCCAGCCCAGCCCAGGTTTGGGGCGGGATTCAGGATGGAACCTCAGAGTTCACTAACGTTCCCACAGTTTGAGGGGCTGGGGTCCCCACAAGAGTGAACAGCTGCTGGCTCCCAGACCAAGCAGGGTCACCAGGCTCAGTTTGTCCTCCCAGTGGGGCTAGTACAGAGGAAGGGATTAGGAGTTGGGGGGACACCCGCCTGGACTTGCCTTGTCTGCATTCCCCACCCACCAAGGTAAAGGCTCTGGGGGTACCCACGCTTCAGGCCTGTCCCCCAGCCTTGAAAGGGAGGATGATCTGGAGGCTGCCTGGGGGGCAGGCGCCTGGAGCCTCTGCAGCAGCCCCAGCTCTGGCCTCCATCCCTGGAGCTGTCCAGCCAGTTATTCCAGCAGGCCTGGCCCCAGGGCCCCCGGGGTGGGGAGTGGACAGCAAGGTGCCCCTTGCCCCCCGCCCCAGGGCCCCAAAGCCTGCTCACGCAGCCTCCTAGCTCCCATCCCTTCCGCCACCCAGAGGCACTTCTGGCTCTGACGCCTGAGGCCCTGGCTGGTCAGACTGAGGGGAGAGGTAGACCAGGCCACAGGAGGCCCAAAGCCTGCGGTGATCGCAGGGCCTCTGCTGAGAGGTCGTCTGGGAGGGGGTGGGAGGAGCAGACGGAACCAGAGTGGGGCTGACCCCAGCCCCCAGCACTGGCTTCTTTCCCTTCCTTCTCGATCTGCCCCGGCCTCCGGGTCTTTCTCTCATTTGTCTCCCTTCTCTCTCCTTCTGGGTTTGTCCTCTTCCAGAGTTTATTGACCTCTCCCCTTCCCGACCCTTTTAGCCCCTCCTCCCTTTACCCCACCCTCCAACCCTCCCCCATACTGTCTCCCCCTTCTTGAGTCTGTCTCAAGTTCCACCCCCTGCCCCTCACTTGGGTCTTTCTTCCTTTCTCCCCTCTCAATGTCCATGTCCAAGCCCAGCAAAGCCAGAGGTTCTAGACACCTGGGCAAGCATCAGCTGGGGGCTGGGGGTGGGGAGCCTGCCACCCCTCCCGACCCTCTCTGTACAGGGGAAATGAGACCCTGCCCTCACTGGGCTGCCATCCCAGGGGCCTGCCCTCTCACCCCAGGCAGGCCCCTGGGGAGCCCGACCCCACCCCAAGCCTGAGTCCCACATGTGCCTCCATCCAGCCTTACAGCTTTCTGAGTGGTCCATAGCCTCCTCCCTCACCCCCGGCTTGGGTCCCAGAGTTTTGGGGGTCTAAGGAGAGGAGGGTGGGCACACACTAGTCTCTGTTCTCATCCCACAGCAGTGACTCTGGGAAGACCAGGGCAGCCAGCTGGGACCCCTCAGGCTGGCCCCCTCTGGAGTGTGCAGGAGGACGGGACCCCAGTTCAGTCCCCAGCCTGGTGCAGCTGCCTGCCCACCATTGCCCCGTGGGCATGCCTCAGCCTGGAGGTACACGTGTTCTGTGTGGGTGTCACCCAGGCACCCACAGAGCGTACCTGCACACATGTGCTCCTGTGCATGGCTGTGCAGTGTGGGGGCCCCTGTGCACCCCTGTGTTGGTGAGGCTGCCCACATGAATGTTCCTAGAAGGTGGGTCTTGCAAGTGCCTGTGAACCAGCAGAAGGGAACGATGGTGGTCCTTCTCTCCTTGACTGTCCTTGTGGCCACCCCCTGGCTCCCCTCCCCCTCACCAGCTGCCAGCGATCCCAGCCAGGGGCTGCCCCGCCCCCCCAGTCTGTCCCGGCCCCCAAGTGCTCTTGTGTTCTCCATATTTGGCCACAGTGCTCCTGTGGGGGGCGGGGCGGGGCTGACATCACCCCGGGAAGGGGGGCCACCGCCTGGATGAGGGGAGGCGGACAGGGACTTGGGGGAGGCAGGAAAGTTGCTTTGAAAGTCGGCTGCCAGGGCCCCCACGTGCTGGGCCTCCACTCGGAGGGTGTCCACAGGGAAGGGTTTGGTGGGAAGTGAGTTTTGGGGGGGCTCTCAGCCCACTGAAGCCCCTCTCCTGCCTCCCCTCTGAGAGTTTGTGACCATGTCAGCCTGGGTGGAGGGCAGAGGCCCTGTGTCCCAGTGTCTTCAGTAGAGGAGTCTCTGGGGCCCTCAGAGTCCCTGTCTCCTCACATTCCAAGAACTTGGCCTCGGGAGTTGAGGAGAGGGTGGTGATGGGGTGAGAGGCCGGCGGGAGTAGGGGCGTGAGGCCCCTGATGGTCTGGGGCATAGCTGCCCCCCCCCCCCCCCCCGGCCGCCTGGTTGTCCCCACCCTTGGCATGGAGAGATATTCCTGCTGGTCTTGGAGGCCTCACTGGAAGGGCTACAGCAGGGTTAGGGTCCTCGAAGTTGCTCCAGCCGCTAGGGCTGAGGGGGACGCCATGGCCTGGACCCCACCGGACACATTTAGGGTGGTTGCCATGACAGCTTGGCTTCTTTTCTAGTGACAGGGGGTGGCGCTTCTCAGCCCCATCTCCTTGCTTAAAAGACTGAAGCCAGATTGCCTGGGTGCAGAACCCTGCTCTAGCACTTACAAGCTGTGCGTCCTTGAGCAAGTTACTTAACCTCTCTGTTTATTGATTTCCTCATATGTAAAGTGAGAATAATAATAGTATCTACTCCACTAGTTATTGTGAGAATTAAATGAGTCAGTGTGTGTAACATCCCAGAACAGTGCCTGCATTTTGGCAGGTGCTGTCATTAGTAGTAATATTAAGTCAGTAAACTCCGTGTCCATCTGACATTCAGGCCCCCCAGACCCTCTCCACCCTATGCCACTAGCCACCCCCTTCAAGCTTTCCTAAGCAAACAGAGGTCCCCACAGGGAGACCCTCCACCCATCTGGCAGGACCTGGAATTTATGTCTGAGGGGAAAGAATTCCCCTCCCTGGTCTCTGAGGGGTCCCTCGCCTTCCTGCCCTGCTCTCGTTTGCCCTGTGGCCCAGAGCAAAGTCCCATAGCCTGTCCATCTATTCAGGACCCCATTCAGGGTCCTTGGGCTCTGAAGCTCCCAGGACCCTGGTATATACTGGACATGCAGATTCCACGGCTGGGGTGGGGGTGGGGGGCGGTTGGGGCTGCGTGTGTTGGGGGGACGGGCTGGGTGTGGTCTAAATTCACAACCCAGCCTGGCTTTTCAGGGAACTCAGAGTTTGCAGAGCCCTGGCCGGTCCACAATGTGGGCCAGGGCGGGGCGGGCGTGTGGGTGGTTTACGGCTGCTGTAGCGCAGGGGTGCGGGAGCCGGAAGTGGGATGGAAGAGCGGGTGGGGTTGAGCAAGGCTGTTGGCCGGGCACCTTCTCAGCTGCTCCCTCACCAACCAGCGTCTCTCTCTTGCGATTCCTGGGGCACCTCCTGCCCCACAGTTAGGTTCCTCGGCAGGGCTCTCGAGAGTATCTTTTGGGGAAGGCAGAACCTCACCTTTCCTTGGTCTGGGACCCTTCTCACCCCAAAGCAGGCCCTCAGCACGGCTGTCCTGCTGCTGGGGAAGAAGAAGGGGCAGGGGCTCCGTGGCTGGGGATCCTGGCGACAGGGAGGGGGCGCTGGCAGAGTGAGCCCGGGAGCCCCTCCGAGAGCTCCAGGCTCCCAGGGCTCCGCCCCTCACAATCCTCCTCTCCCTGCTCAGCGTGCAGCCTTTGACAGCAGCTTGGTCTCAGGAGCCCGTGCTCCTCACCTGAATGGTGGGCATCACTCCGCGCCTCCCTGCCTTACATTACGTGTGAGGACTGAATGAGTATGAGAGTGCCTCCCCCCCGACCCCCCCAAGCGCTGTGCAGGTGTGAGGCTTTGTTGTTGTTGTCTCCGATCACCGCCAGCACCATCGTGAGTGTCCTGAGTCAGGCACTGTCACGATCCCACTTAATGTTAACCCTCATAACCTCTAGGAGACCCTTTGCCTGTTTCGCAGGACCAGGGGTCGAACAGGTGAAGTAACTCACCCCAGGTCACACAGCACTGAATGAGCAGCACCTCTGGTCACGTCCACCTCGGCCAGAGCACCTGCCCCTGGGTGGGAGATTGCTGTGGCCTGGGAGGACCCTGGCCCTCACTCCTCTGCGTCTGCCCCCCAGGCTCAGGCTGCCCAGGGGGCTCAGGCCCGGAGCCCAGAGTAACCAGCACAATAGCGTCCAACAACTGGAACACCAGCAGCAGCCCCGGGGAGGCCCGGGAGGATGGGCCCGAGGGCCTGGACAAGGGGCTGGACAACGATGCGGAGGGGGTGTGGAGCCCGGACATCGAGCAGAGCTTCCAGGAGGCCCTGGCCATCTACCCACCCTGCGGCCGCCGCAAGATCATCCTGTCGGACGAGGGCAAGATGTACGGTGCGTGTGGGGCAGCACGGGGACCCTGGACAGGACTGGGGGAGGTGGCTCGGCCCTCCCCGCCCCTCCCCCGGCTCCCTGTCCCCTCACCCAACCGGTTTGGCCAAGTCCTAAAGCTGCCCGCCCGCACGGCTGTGGGCGAGTCTGTGCGTGCAAGCCTGTGTGTCTGGATCCTCATAAACAAGCCAGGCCTGCTCCTCCACCGCAGCCCAGCCCACACCTCTGCTCCCCCATCTGCTTCTCTCCCTGCTGCTGGCCTGGAGGTTTCGGGTTGACTCAGTGGGCCCAGGAAACTGGGACTGTCCAGTGTGCTCCAGGCTAGGCCTGGGAGAGGGTCCCTCCCCTGGGAGGGTGTGGGAGCCCAGGGCGAGGCTGGGGCAGGAGTCCCAGCTCACAGCAGGGCCTTCAGGGGAGGCCCGCAGAGGGTGGGAAGCTCACTGGGGCAGGGCCTGTGTTGGGATGAGGGCTGGAGAGATTCGTTCATTCCTCAGACCACCTCCCGGGTCCTTCCTCCCTGGCCCCTCTGTCTGCCACCTGGCCCACCTCCTGCCTCGAGAAGGGAATGTCCCCTCTTGTCCAGAGCTGAGAGGGTTCTCCCAGAGCTGCATTTTTGGGATAGCTCAACCCTTCTCAGCCTGGCTCTCTGCCAGCTCCCTCCAGGCCTCCCTGACAGCCAATGGCTGAGTGAGGCAGGCCCTCAGCCTGGCCCCTCCCGGGATCCAGTCCATGGCGGTGCAGGCCAGAGGCAGCTGGGCAGTGCTAAGGGCTGCCCCAGTCCCCTGCCCCACCCACTTGCCACGCCCACCCCTAGCACCAGGGCGCCCCTCACCAGGCAGGCAGATGTTCCAGGGCACCTTCCACAGGGCAAGGGCTGCCTGGCCCCTCGGCCACCTCCCAGATGGCTGGGGCAGCCCCACGGGTATTTTTAGATGGGGTGGAGGGGCAGGCGGGAAGGGAGGAGCAGTGGGGCCAGTTCTGTCATCAAAGAAGAATTTGGAGAATGTGGCCATTCTGGGGAGGCTGCGAGGTTAGGGGGCAGGGGGCCTGGATTTGGGGGTAGGAAGCACACACCCTGAGAATGCAGACTCAGCCATGTGTCCCAAGCACCCCTCCCCTGGGGCCAAGCCCCGGGCCCTGGGCAGTTTCTGGGCCGTCAGAGGGTCCGTGGTGCCGAGCAGTGCCCCACCCCACAGCTGACAGGCAGTGGGGCTCTCTCACAGGGCGGGAAAGACACCGGTAACTGGTGACACGGGGCTGACAGGCTCCAAGGGCACAGTGACATGCTCAGTGACACATCCTGACAGACATCAGTGTGGGGGTGTGTTGGGGAACATCCAGTCCTTCGTACCTGTTCTACTGGAGAAGGGAGGGACCTGCCCGGGGTCCGCCATCATGAGGGCACAGCTGGGAGGGGAACCCAGTCCAGAACCCTTTCACACTCGGCAGCATTCGCCGAGATGTGGACAGCCCAGGCAGGCCTCCCTCACACAGCACTACATGCCCTGGAGAGATTTGCAGCAGGCAGCCAGCCCTGGAGGAGGGAAGCACTGTTGGGGGCCCTGGAGTGAGGGGCCCAGCTGTCCTGCTGCCCTTGGGCCACACCTGCCCCTGTCTGTCTGCAGGGAAACCTGTCCGGCCGCCTGACTGCCTAGCATTGTTCCCCCTCCCTCCTAGTCTGCTGCCCCTGGCCTCTCCACCCCCCTCTTCGCTGAGTAGCCCCCAGGTCCTGGAGGCAGTGGGGGCTGCAACAGCGACTTCCCCAGCATCCTGGGCTGCCTTGCTTGTGCCTCTGAGGGTGGGGGCTGGAGTGCAGAGGGTGTAGAGGGGCCTGGTGTGGGTTCCAGCCTCCAGCCCCTCATTTTTCCCTCACCCCGCTCTAGGTCGGAATGAGCTGATCGCACGCTATATTAAATTGAGGACGGGAAAGACTCGGACAAGAAAGCAGGTAAAGAGGCTACTGATGCTGTGGCCCCTCCGCCTGCACACACTCTCCCAGCCCCTTCCTGTCCCGACCTCTCATACTGCCCTGCCCACCTTCCCGAGCTGCGTCGCCTGTCCCGCCCCGCCCCCTCCTTGTGACTCCACAGCCCCTCAGGTTGCTTCATCTCTCAGACCACCCACCACCCCACCCAAGACCTGAATTTGGTTCAGTGACCACAGAGAAGCCCCACTGGGCAGCTGCGTGGCCTCTGGCCAGCCATGGGGGCAGACGGTGGACGGATGAGCACAGAGCCAGGGGTGAAGCTGAGATGGCATTGTGCACTCGAAGTGGGACAAGCTTCTAACCCAGCCCAGGCAGAGGGAGGTGGGAGGGAGAGCTAGGAAGGCTTCCTGAAGGAGGAAACATGCAAGATGCATTTTTAAGAAGAAATAGGATTTAGCCAGGCAGAAAAATGTAGAGGATTCTTCAAGGCTGAGGAAGTTGGATATACAAACAATTGTGACTCCATATAGAGTTCACTTGATATTAATTTATTTGGTCAACAAATAAATTGGTCACAGCAACCATATGAGGTAGGTACAGTAATTATCTTCATTTTACAGATGAGGAAACCAAGGCATGAGGAAGTCTGGGTAACTTCCTCAGGGGTGCTTGGCTGGTAGGTGGTGGATCCAGGATTGAGCCCACTAGGCAGGAAAGCTTTCCGTCCGCAGGGTGGGGTGAGGTGGGGTGGTGGGAAGGATAGAAAGAGCTGAGGGCCAGCGGGGACTCAGCTGGAGGCCTGAAGGACAGGTTTCTCCTGGGGACAGCTGGGGGCCATGGTGGCAGGTGGCAGAAATGTTGGTGATGGGCTAGAGGCAGGCACCTAGATCAACAGCAGTGGTGGCCTGGGTAGTGGCAATGGTGAGGGCAGTGGGTGACAGGAGAGACAGCTGGGACAGACAGCCTCTGTCCTTCAGTGGTGAGTGGCAGGGTGGTGACAGGAGACCTGAAGGGAGTTGCTGGGTGGGCTGCCTGTGGGGCGCCCCGGAGGGTGGCAGGCTGGAGGCAGGTGCCTGGAGGAGTAGAGGCCTCTGCTGACCCTCAACCCTCCCACCTACCTGGGGTCTGGATGGGGTTTGGACCTTGTGTCCCCCTCCCCAGCTCCCCTGTGGGCATATGAGAGGCCTGACCCGTCCTACCCACCATCTCAAAGGAAGGCTGTGAGTCCACCCACTCAGTGAGGGGCCAGGACTCTGCCTCATTTGTTCAGGCATTTACCAACCACTGCCCACAGCCAACTCATGTCACACAGCATTGATTGATTGATTGATTGATTGATTTAGCATAGTATTGAGCTACCACGAAGTTCCAGGCACCAGGGATGCAGCAGGGAATCAGATAGCCAAGGGCCCTGTTCCCTGGAGACTGGGACCCCAGGAGAAGCACTGACCAGTCACACCCCCGGGTTTAAATGCCTGCTCCCTACCTGTGGGGAGGGGTGCTTTGCCCCCAGCCTCTGTCCTTCAGCTGTTAAGTTAGCTAAGGCACTGAGCGCAGAGGAGGCTCTGTTCAAGAGCTTGCCGCTGCCGTTGCTGTTATTATGACTGAGTATAAACAGAAAGCCGTCCCAGCCTCGAGAGCAGGCTCTGTCTCAGCGTGTCTGCTCACCCAGCAGATGTGTTACAGGAGCTTTGCCAGAGTGGGCAGGGGCCGAGGGGTCTTACCTGCCTGAGGCCTAGTGGGGGCAGCAGAGCCTCTTCGTTCCCGGCTCAGCAGTACAGCTGCTCCTGGCCAGGTATCCTGTGAAGGCCGGCCGATCAGTGAGGTTTTATTTTCATTATAAAATAAAATTATAAAACAATAGTTATAAATAAAACCAGCCCCGGCTGGTGTAGCTCAGTGGATTGAGCTCCAGCCTGCGAACCAAAGGGTCACTAGTTTGATTCCCAGTCAGGGCACATGCCTGGGTTGCAGGCCAGGTCCCAGTAGGGTGCTCGAGAGAGACAACCACACATGGATGTTTCCCTCTCTCTCTCCTTTCCCCTCTCGCAAAAAATAAATAAATAAAACTCTTTTTTAAATTTAATTAATTAATTAATTAATTAGGCCAGCTGTCAGCAAGCTCAGAATTAAAAAAACTGCTGACCTTTGTCACTTTGCACAGATGGCACTCCTCTTCATACCTCCTTAGAAGGGGACCCATCCTGTGGCTGTGAGAACAAGGCATGTCTTTATGTGTCTCAAAGAGCAGGGAGCTAACAGCAAGGTCATTTTGGTTTTTTGGATTAAAAAATACAGTTTTAGTTTTTTTATAGATATTTACAGTAATTAGTAGCAAGTACAATGTTTTCATATTGAAAAGTGGTGGCTAAATGTGACATTAGGATAAAGCCCTATGTGACTTTCAGCTGTCACCGAACTGAACATATGGAGGTGGTTCTCTGTGCTAAGGGGCCAAAAGAGTCCAGCTGGCGTAGCTTGGTGGGGAGCAGGCGGCTCTGAGGTCAGACCACTGGGTTCGGCTCCCTGCTCCAGCCTCCAGCCGTGTGATCGTGGCTGCCTCTCCTGCCCGTGCTTCAGTGTCACTTCTCCGTGTTGCCCTGACCCTGACGGGGAGATGAGCAGGCTGTGCGGGCAAAGTGCCGGGAACGACAGGTGTGCCCAGTGAGCATCAGTGATCCCGCAGGACCTGTGTCTGACTCCTACCCAGTGTCGCCAGATGAAGCAGCGGAGGGGCGGCCCAGCATCATATGCATAGTAACTTTCAGTCTCTGATTAAGAAGAAAAAGAAACTTGCTTTGTGGGGATAAAAACAACTTGCAGAGAAAGCGATAGCAGTTGCTGGTAGTGAAGTGTGCGGCAGCCCGGACGAGCCAGCCCTGTGTCCCTCGTGTTTCAGGAGGAAACAGTGGTCTCTGGGCTCTCTGAGGCCCTGGGTCAGGTCCCCAGCAGTGTCGGGGTCTGTTGTGCAAGCCAGTGGCACACACACCCTGACCGTGATTAGCTCAGGTTTGCCGGGGAGGAGGCGCTGCAGAAAAAATGTAATTAAGAGCACTTACTGTGCATGTTCGTGTTCACTGCCACTTACTAGTCCAAGGTGAAAGGAGGCACACTGGGGAAGGAGTTGCATGAGCAAAGCTTCTGGCGGCCTGGCTTGCAGGCCACAAGCTGTCGGGGTGGCAGGAAGGCACAGGCATGGGACAGGGGAGGGCGTTCATAGAAAATATGGCCTGATGTACAATCTAATGGCCCTCGCCAGCCTCCGTGAAGCCAGTTAGAAAAAGCTGTCTCCTCGGAGGGTACCAGTGAGAAAACGTCACCCCTTCAGGGAAAAATGAGAAGATGCTCACACTCTTCCTCTGGGTCAGATGCAGTCCTACACCAGGGCTCGTCGCTCGGCCAGCAGAGCTTGGCCTGGACTTTAGCTCTCTCCTGGCTGGTGCTCGTGTGCACAACCTGCACCCCTCGCACGGTGGTCCTGGAAGCCACCGCAGGCTCATGACCCAAACAGGGCCGAGAGGAGAGCAGAATTGCCAGGGCTTCAGAGTGTCTGCCCACAAGAGCCCCAGAGTTCCCCCCACTCACTTTCGTTCCCAGAGACGAGGGCTGGGGCGCTCCTTGCCCGGGGCCGCCCGTGCTGCACCTCCTCACTGTCTGTTTCCCTCTCCGGCTGGGCGCGGGGCGGCCCCCAGGTGTCCAGCCACATACAGGTTCTAGCCCGGAAGAAGGTGCGGGAGTACCAGGTCGGCATCAAGGTACGTTGGGCGCCTGACCGGGGCCTCCAGCCCCTCCTGGGCCCCTTGCGCACGGCGCCACCACTGCTATCTCTGCACGGCTCAGGCCTGGCCTTGGCCGGCTCTCCGGCCCCCCGTGCCTCTGTTCTGGCCGAAGCTCTGTTCTTGCCTCTTTTCCCACTTCTTCTGCTCTTTCTCTTTCTTTCTCTCTCTCTCTACACAGGTCTCTAGCCACTTGCAGGTTCTAGCCAGGCGGAAATCTCGGGAGATTCAGTCCAAGCTGAAGGTATGGGGTCCCTTGCCACTTGGCCCGCTCTGCCCAGGCCTGGTGCAGCTCTCTGACCCCAGCTCAGGGCGGGCAGGGGCTGAGGAGCTATTGGGAGAGGAGGGGTCTCAGAAACACAAGCAGCAGCAAGAAGCGCAAAGGCTACCGTAGGCCTTTGGAAACTGAGCAGGAGCCCCCAAGGACAGCCAGTCCTACAGTGAGGGAGAGGAAGACCGTCACGGGGCCACTATGGCCCACCTCTCTTCTCCATTTTCCTTTTTCTCCTTCCTTCTGACTGCTGCTTGCTGGTTGCATGGGAACTTCAGGTGGGCAGGGCGGAGACACTGGAGGATACTGGCTGGCAGAGCTATTCTGGTGGGCATGGCTGCCCCTTGCCTGGGACACCATCCCAGCTGCTCTGTGCTGGAGGACCCCCGTGGCCTGGCCCCATATCAGGGCCCCATAGGCTGCACCTCCTTCTCTCTGCCCATAGCTGCCCAGCGGGCTGAGCCTCCCACCACTGCTCTCCTCACCCATAGCACAGCTCCAGGGGACGTGCCGGACCCAAGGGGCACCTGTCCTCCATCATCCTACCCTGTCCAGGGCACCTCCGGCCGGCAGGCCTCCCCTTGGGTGGCAGTGGGGTGGGAGGAAGGTCCACAGCCACCCTGAGCTTCCCTGGGCTCCCAGGAAGCTGACAGCCAGGTGGGCGTTGAGTGGAGGGAGGTGAAAGGACACGACCCCACAGTCCGTGCCCTTCACGCGCCCTTCTAACCCGTCCTCCCTCTCCTTCACAGGCCATGAACCTGGTAAGTAGCGCCGCCCCTCCCCCAGGGGGAGTTGAGGGGAGAGCACCCGATATAGGATTTTCAAATTATGGATTATAAGTCAGTTTAACAGGTTTGCAAACAGAATTTTTTTTAATGAAGTGTAGTGGCTCTCAAACTTTAGCCTGCATCGGGACCACCTGCGGAGCTTGCGAAGGCAGGTCCCTGGGCCTCGGCCCCAGAGCTCCTGAGTCAGCAGGTCTGCGCTGGGGCCCCAGCACACGCATCTCTAACAGGCTTTCAGGGGCTGCTGCTGCTATTGGTCCAGGGACCATGCTTTGAGAGCCAATGACGAAAAAGAACAGAAAATATGACAGTGCATGACACGAATAAGGGGAAAGATTTGGGTACATGCTGGGTTATGGACTAAAATAAATTTATTTCTTACTGTGGGCTGTGGCTAGAGGGGTGAAGCCCATGAGGGAGGCAGGCCCGCAGAGGGGCGGGGGCTCCCCTTCGCCCACCCTCGGAGCCCCGAGAGCCTGGGAGGGGCCCTGAGATACCGTGGGTCCGGCCTCTGGCCCGGCCCAGCCCTCACAGGGTCCCTCCCTCCCCAGGACCAAGTCTCCAAGGACAAAGCCCTGCAGAGCATGGCCTCCATGTCCTCTGCCCAGATCGTCTCTGCCAGTGTCCTACAGAACAAGTTCAGCCCGCCCTCCCCTCTGCCCCAGGCCGTCTTCTCCACCTCCTCTCGGGTACAGGGGTCCTGGGAGGTGGGGCTGGGGCGAGGGACTGCCCACGGGGCCGGGCTGTGGTGAGGGTCACGGATACTGAAGGACCCCTGGGCCTCCTCCCATCTCCGCAGTTCTGGAGCAGCCCCCCGCTCCTGGGACAGCAGCCCGGACCCTCTCAGGAGTGAGTATTGTGGTGCGTCGTCTGCACCCTCTGCTTTCCCTTGGCAACCGCACTAGACTTCCGCTCCCACCTGGGTCCCCGAAACAGCTGAGCAAAGTTTCAACTCAAAAACAGGATGGAGAACGCCAGTGAGAGCTCATGCATCTGTCTGTTCACTCGTGTGTTGGTTCATCCATCAACCCACTCATTCTCTTGTCATCCGTCCTGCAATCATTTTTTGCTCAGTTAATTTCTGAATTCATCTCTCAGTCAGCGAGTGAAGTAGTCAAGGGTACTTGGTTCCTTCAATTCTCATATGACTTTCTTCCAGAGACACCCTCAGTTTGAGAACAGCTCTTCAGGTGGGGTTGAAATGCTATATTAAATGCGCACATCAATTGTGAGATGCAGCAGGATTTCACAAAAGTTAAAATGGGAAGAAAACAAAAGCTTGTGAGTCAGCGTGTCAGCATGCATTTCTGGGCCTCTGCAGAAAGGCTGGGTGGCTCCTCCCTGTGGGGATCCCAGAAGAGGCCCCAAGTGACAAGGCCAGATGTAAGGTGGGGAGCGGGTGACCCTCTAACCAGGCTGTGCTCCTGCCTGCAGCATCAAGCCCTTTGCACAGCCAGCCTACCCCATCCAGCCGCCCCTGCCACCGACGCTCACCGGTAAGTTCCCCAGGAGGCTGCCGCTGCCACCTGTCCCTCCCTCAGCACCTGCGCTCTACTTGGAAGAACTGGGTCCCACTGTGTGTACGTGAGTGCACACACAGGGGGAGGGGAGTGGTGGCATCTGCAGGGAGGGAGCAGGCCAGGAATAGCCCCCTGACTTTACACAATGTTGGCTCACACGGTGCTACAAGGACACCGCCAACCAACAGTATCACTTCCAGGTTGTATGTGTGCAAAATTCCCTATAAGGAAATACACCAGTGTCTGAACAGAGCTTCACTCTCTAGGTGTTGGGATTCTGGATATTTTTTTTTTTTTATCCTTAGAGAGAGGGGAAGGGTGTGGGAGAAGGAGGGAGAGAAACATTGATTGGTTGCCTCTAGCATGGCCCCAGCCAGGGACCTGGCCCGCAGCCCAGGCATGTGCCGGGACCCGGAATCAAACCAGCGTCTCTTTGGTTTCCAGGCCAGCACTCAATTCACTGAGCCACAGCAGCCTAGGCGGGATTCCAGATAATTTTTATTTTTTCCTTTTGACTTGTATGTATTTTCTGTTAGAACACACATGAACAGTGACAAAGGAAAAATCCACTGGTGTGTACTACTAGGGCCACCACGCACAGTCACGCAGGTTGTACACTGTACAGGGACACCTGGCCAGGGGGTCACAATCCAGCCTGCGTTCCTGCCCGGAAGGGGCTCCGTTTTCTAGTTTGCACAAAGGCTCCTCGCAGGTGGGGGTGGGTCCATTCAAAACCACTCACGCACCCCCCATGGCGTTGAGGGTCCGTCTCATCCCCAGGTTACGAGCCCCTGGCCCCGCTCCCCCCAGCTGCTGCCTCTGTGCCCGTGTGGCAGGATCGCACCATCGCCTCTTCCCGGCTGCGGCTCCTCGAGTATTCCGCCTTCATGGAGGTGCAGCGAGACCCTGACACGGTAATGTGTTTAGGGGTGGGGCGAGGGGAGACCCCGGCAAGGTGGTCCAATGCCACTGCTCAGGGGCACCAGGCGGGGAAGCGTAGGACAGTTCTGTCTCTGCAGCCCTTCCCCCATGCACCCGAGGCCTGTGCGCTCCGGGGCTCGCTGACCCGGGCTGGGCCCTCCCCACAGTACAGCAAACACCTGTTTGTGCACATCGGCCAGACCAACCCCGCCTTCTCGGACCCACCCCTGGAGGCAGTGGATGTGCGTCAGATCTACGACAAGTTCCCTGAGAAGAAGGGTGGACTGAAGGAGCTCTATGAGAAGGGGCCCCCCAACGCCTTCTTCCTCGTCAAGTTCTGGGTGAGCACCCTCCCTGCTCCAAACAGTCCCTCCCCCAGAATGTGCCATCCACTCCGGCCCTCCCTACTGACCACCTCTCCCCATGGCCTGTGGGTAGTGCAGAGGTAGGTGCTTGGGCAGGGCTGTGATGTGGTGAAACAGGAAACTGCCCTCTGACCTCCAGCTCCTAACACCACCCCACCCTTCACCCCTCACCCAGGCGGACCTCAACAGCACCATCCAGGAGGGCCCGGGAGCCTTCTACGGGGTCAGCTCCCAGTACAGCTCAGCCGATAGCATGACCATCAGTGTCTCCACCAAGGTGTGCTCCTTTGGCAAGCAGGTGGTGGAGAAGGTGGAGGTGAGTGAGGGCCTGGGGTAGGGGTGAGCGAGGGGGCCGGGAGCAGGCTGGCTTAGTGTCGCCTTCCTCTTCTCTGCAGACGGAGTACGCCAGGCTAGAGAACGGGCGCTTCGTGTACCGCATCCACCGCTCGCCCATGTGCGAGTACATGATCAACTTCATCCACAAGCTGAAGCACCTACCAGAGAAGTACATGATGAACAGTGTCCTGGAGAACTTCACCATCTTGCAGGTGAGGGTGACGCAAGGGTTGGGGGGGTCCTGGGAGGGCGCCAGGCACAGGGGCCTGAAAGCGGAGGTGGCCAGACCCATTGTTCAGAGGAAGAGACTGAGCCGCAGAGGGGAGCAGGGTCTGCTCGGCCCCCACTCCCCCGGCCCTGTGCTGCCTGACCTCCTGAATCCTCCTGCCCGGCCCCCAGGTGGTCACCAGCCGAGACTCCCAGGAGACCCTGCTTGTCATTGCTTTTGTCTTCGAAGTCTCCACCAGCGAGCACGGGGCCCAGCACCATGTCTACAAGCTGGTCAAAGACTAGGGTGTGCCCCACCCCTACCACCAGGATTCAGGACAAACATCTTTTTCACACACCTGCCTGGCAAGCCCGGGGGTCAAGGACTGAGGATTCATCTGCCTGCCAGGCCTCAGGACCGGGACCCAGGAGGCCTCCCCATGTTACCCCAGTGCACACACTCCCTGCCACTGTTCTGCGCTTTAACTGTGGGAGAAGAGGGGAGCTCAGGGGTGTGACAGCCTAGCTGGGATGCCAAGACCATCACCCAGTTCTGCCTAGCCTCAAATGAATGGGAAGACACTTTTGGGCTCAGGTGTATGTGGCCACTGGCCCCTCAGGGGAGTGTGGCAGGTGGGTGAGGGAAGACGAGGGGAGGCAGGGCACAGAGGCCAGAAAGGAGTGTGGAGGTGGGGTTGGGCTAAGAAGAAGAAAAGGGCCCACACTCTTTGCACTTGTTGTGTGCCAGGCCCCCTGTGTGCCTGGTGCACCCTCAGACCCTGCAGGGCAAGCGTGGGTCTCGGTGTCTCGGATGAGGAACTGTGGGGTGGTGGGCAGAGCTGCCCGTCCCCAGAGCCCAGGTTTACACTACCTCCCTTCAGCGCACTGGGCCCAGCGGGTGGGGAGAGACTGCACTGAGGGACTGGGGCCAGCGGGGTCGGGGGCCCCTTGGCAGGAGGAGAAGCTGCTTCTGACCGGACACGAAAGATGAGCAGCAGGTACTCGGCACATGTCAAGCACCCTCTGTCAGCCTGCAATTTAGTCAGGGGGCCTCGGGAACCTGCTGCTGCTCGACCTCCCCCAAGCCTCCCTGGCCCAGATCCTTTGTCAAGTCCCCTAGCAGCCTCCTGGTGGGGGTAGGCCCTGGGGGACAGGCCCAGGCTCAGAAATAGGCCAGAGGGTCATATAGGAAGATGGAGACTTAGCTTCTGGGCAGACCCGTGGCCCAGGGACAAGGGGCAGCAAGGGCTTTGATATTTCATCTTGCCTGAGACTGTGGTTCGGTGAACCCTCAGTGGGTGCCACCGCCTGTGTTGTTCCTCACCTCAGTCTCCCCACCTGGAGCAGCAGCCCCCAGACCCAGGTCTGGGACTGAAGGTGAGCCCTGCCTGCTGCCTCTTCCCAACACCCAGGCCCCTCAGCCACCGGTATTTATGTTTCATATGAAGTACTGTGTCCTTCCCCTCCTTACCCCGCCCCGTCCTGCCCCACCCTGCTCTGAGCTTCCTGAAGGTCCTCACAGTTTGCATATCGCTCAGGCCACCTCCAAACCCAACCTAGGTTTTATAATGTGTATTATATATTTTTTGTGTATTTTTTAAATCCAGCTGTGATGGGTTATATCATAAATGTGGCGCAGGGCTGGGGCAGGCGCCCTCAAGGCCTGCTCCAAAAAAGAATTAAAGTTATTTGTTTGTGGGTGAGTCGTGTGCCAAACTTCTGGGTTGGAACAGCTTCAGATGGATGCTCCTAGGTTAGGTCCTGGTGTGTCACCCTGCCCCATCTTTGCTGGGGCACCCCGAGCCCCACCAATAATCAGAATAGGCGTGATTCTGGGTCCATGAAAGCTGTCCAGCTGCAAGCCCCTCCTGCCACAAGCTGAGCAGTGAACTGTGCCCAGAGCTGCCTGAGCTTTTCTGTTGCTTTGTCTCTCTCTTCCTTTTTTTTTAATAGAAAAGCTATTTATTTTGCCTTATGATCTAAAATTCAAACTAAAGACCGCCTTTGGCATCTTTGTGCTCTGGGGCACCGGTTACTTGGATGGAATAGCTTTTTCTTTAAGTGAAGTGACTTGCCCAAGGTCACACAGCTGCTGCAGTGGGCCCCTGCTAAACCCCCACAGCCTCCACACTGTTAGTACTGCCCTCACCTTCCAGTCCCCCTCTGGCTCCTGAGGAAAGAGCCTCAAGGAGGGTGAGTGCGAGCCCAAGTGGATGGCTGCTGGCTGGGGGAAGCCAGACTGCACGCTGCTCCTGCCTGCCTAGAGAAGCACACAGCCGGACCTCAGAGTGGGGGCAGGGGGCAGGGAGGCCGTATCCTCAGCGGACATGCATTGTTTATCAGAAATTCAGACTTAAGTGGGCATAGTACTTTCCTTATTTTTTTTAAGATTTCATTTATTTGTTTTTAGAGAGGGAAAAGGAGGAAGAAAGAGGGAGAGAAACATCAATGTGTGGTTGCCTCTCAAGAACCCCCTACTGGAGACCTGGCCCATAACCCAGACGTGTGCCCCGACTGGGAATTGAACCAGCAACCCTTTGGTTCGAAGGCTGGTGCTCAATTCACTGGGCCACACCAGCCAGGGTGGCATTTGTATTTTCATTTGCTAAATCTGGTGACCCTACTGTAGCATCCAGAGTCTTCTAGATCATTCTGGTCCAATCTCCAGCTTTTGCAGATGGGAAACAGGCTGAGGTTACTCTTCTCACTCAGCCTGTCAGTGACAACACCTGGTCTGCTGGCTCCAAGTCCAGTGCACCTGGTGTACTACTTAAGTAATCGGGCGGCCACTGTCTTGGTCCACCACATTGGAGGGACTCCAGACTGTCACTAGTAGAATGGGGAGAGTACCTTGGAGCCCCAGCCAGGTGGAAGGAGGACCTGGAGACAGAAATTGGTTTATAAAGAACCCACCATGTCCCAGGCCTGGGGCTGGATGCAAAATATAATCTCTGCACTAATAAGTGATTACATCTATTCTACACTTGAAGCATCATTGAATGGGGCTTGTTGCCTTCACTAGTCTCCTGGAGTAATCAGCCTTCAGGTAACTTTAAGAATAATGTAGGTCTCTCACGCAGAAAATTCAAGGAGTGAAATATAACCAGCCTCCTTGCTTTCTCTTTTCCTACCCCTTGCCCCCAACCACAAATGTAACACAAAATGGGTGATGACTACTTTTGGGGTTCCAAAGTAGGGAAGAAACCAGGATAAGAAGGGTCTTGTGAGCCCAACGCCCAGGGCTCTCAGGGAGGTGGCTCTCCCATCCAGTGCTGGGAGAAGCTGTACGGAAGAGCCAACCAAGCTGGAGCCCAAAGAAGGGGCCTGTGTTCTGGCTGTCCTGCCCTCTGCTTCTCTGTTCTGTTTCCAGGGAAAGGGGAGGGGTGACGTGCTTTGTCAATTCCAGTCAAAGCCAGAGCACTGTCCTGGGGGGTCATGAGGGTGCTTCCTTTCCCTGTAGCACAACTGCTGGAGAACTGGGGCCCCCCAGATATCTGCATCCTAAATTCTAACTCAGGGGCACACTGAGTTTGGACCATCACACTACAGGCTGGGATTTGATGAAAGTAGCTCAACCCTCATTTGCCATAGAAACAGCCTGTCCCCGGACATGTCCTCATTTTCTTTCCTGTTCCACTGCCTCCTTTCCTTTTCTCCTGATGGAGTTGCTGTGGGCCTCTTGAGGGCAGCCGTGTCCCTGAGCAGATTCCCCAGAGCCTGGCTCAAAGTGGTGTTTGTTTAATACAGTTGGTTTGTAAGGACTCTTACCCCAGTACATGGGGCTGATTTATAAAGTGGAATGGGTTTGATTTAAATTCAGATTCAAGTTCCCAAGTAGTTCTAGAGTTTTCAAAACTACTTTTTAAGGATTTTATTTCTTGGCTTACTTCAGGCAAGAGGGTGTGATGGGTTTTGTTCTCCCCATTCATCAGGACATTAATGAGGTGTCCTCAGGATCATCTCCACTCAGTCTGTCCTAAACCCACCGACATTTGTGCACCAGGCCCAGCACACTTATGCACACAACTATACAAAGTCACCATTTAAGCGCTGCTGTCACCGTACTGTGTCAGGCACTACGCAAAGCACGCAATGCTTTTAAGTTGGTAGTACTGTCTCTCAGGTAGTACCACCATCACCCGCACTTCACACAGAAAACTGGAGTTTCAGAGAAGTTAACAGACGTGCTCAACAGGCTCACAAGGTTCCTGGAATTCAAACTCAGGCAGAGGGGGGAACTTCAGCCCACAGATGATCACGTGGCTGGTCATCTCACATCCACAAACTGAGCATACATGAGAGGTTACCAGAGACCTCGGAAACCCTTGGCTGCACTGTGACATTATTCACCACGGTACCATTGTGGGCGCAGAGGTCTTCCTGGCTTAGGCTGGGAGGGGGACTGCACACAGGTGCCCATCAAGGCCCTCGGGAGGGGCGTCATAGGTACAGCTGGGGGCCTGCCAATTTATGCCTTTGCCTCATGGCTCTATTTTTAAACTGTATTCAGTGCTCTATAAGGAGTTTCATGGTAGAGACAAAGCATAACACATACTCACACTTGTAAATTACCTTTGTATTACATTCCCCTAGTCAAATTTTCTTATTTTCCTAAGTATTGCCCTCCACTACTACCCCGTTGATGACAGATTATAGAACTTCAGAAATTCCAAAACAAAAATCATTTCACTCCTAGTTAAATATGGTCAAATTTTACACAAGCTTTCCTTTTTACTATGCATAAACTTCAATAAAATTGGGCCCTAACTTTATAGTCAGGTTTCCCCCTCCTTAGGTAAGGGAACATCATTCAACAAGCCTATTCCACTGCTCCTACTGCTTCAACAGACCACAGCTAGGCCTGCCTGCAGAACCAAAATTCATTGCTCATCTGATTCCATGCGGCTATTTTATCTGCCAATTTTGTAAATGCTTAAATGGCAAGGAAACTGCTCAAGGTCTTTGGTGAGAACCTTGTACAGTTCTTAGTTTTAAAAAGGCCAAATCTTGTTTTGAGAAGGTGCAGTACTTTTCTTCATGCTTTGGATTAGACTTTCAGCTCAATTAACATCAGTGGGATGACTGGATCCCTTTATTTACCAGTTAAAGTAGATTCAAGTAACAGCTGTTTGCCAGAGCAGCAAGCCACTTCCCAGCACAAGTCCCTCTGGTCAGGGAAGAGGGCAGAGCCTGGAGATTTCCACAGCCCAATGCCACCTATCACTCCCCTAAAAGATCAGCAGAGTCCAAGAATTATTGTATTTTCCTAAAAATATTACATAATAAAACACTACCTTAAATATAGGGTATTCAATGTATGGTCAGGCAAGCAAATGAGACCAACTTCTTAGGGTTTGTAGACCACTGTCAGAAGGATCTAGGAACCCAATCTCCATCTGTAAGAAATCCGTGACCCTACAGACCAAGATCCCAAATGCATGACTTAGAGGGGTCAGAAACAAAAAACCAACCAACCAACCACACACTGAGAACCCAATACACAAGGTATACATTAAGCAACCTGCTGAGAGCTGAGTCAAGATCCTCAGTGTGAAGCTTCTCCACTAGCGAGCACCAGGAGCACACAGGCTGGAGCCCTGCCCCTGAAGGTTATTAGAAAAGCTTCGGTCCTGGTTAACAATTGCACTGTCACAGGTTATGGACATCTGAGATCAGAGTAAGGCTGCAGTTTTGAGGACAGTAAGAATCTCTCTTGGTTTACAGTATGGGTGAAATGGGTACCCAGCACTGTGCTGTGGCACGCAATGTCAACTTCCAAAGCACCTCCCGCCCCATCCCCCACCCCCCCACGTCACAGGCAGACACAATTAATGGTAGCAGTATGGTTTATTAAGCTGTGCTTTAGTACAGGCGCTGGGGCTTGCCCATGGTGCTCTTGATGTACAAAGCCCGGACGTTCTGCCAGTTCTTTTTGAGTAGTGACACCAGGAAATTGACAGCTAAGTGGATGTTGTACACAAGCTCATCATCTGTCATCTTCACGTGGCCGACAGCCACTGCCAGACACAGCACCTGTGGGGAGAGGACAGTCACAGGTTGGTGGCTAGATGAGGGGAACATGGGAAGACTGGAAACATACACAAGGCAGGTGGCCCACCCTCTGGCTCCAGGCCAGGAGATGGGGGCTATCTTAAGTATCAGAGAAATGCAAACCGGGGCTCCTATTTAGAGAACGTGGGCAAGCTCCAGGACCCTCCCACCTACCACCAGGGCTGAACCTATGCATCCCGCCAGACATCCTTACCTTCTTCATCTGGAACTTAATTGTGGATTTGACTTCATCAACTTTGGCCACCATGTTCTCATTGTGGGTCAACAAGGAAGGGAACTTGCCAGCCTTATTCAGGCCTGGGCCCAGGATTCGTGGGATCTGCTTGATCAGAGACTCTGAAGCCAAAAAGGCATCATACTTCTTGGCTGGTAAAGGGAGTAATGCATTGCATGCTTAGGGCCCTGAAAGGCTGACCTCTGAACAGGGCTCTGGAAACCAACCACCAAAGTGGTCCCTAACCACCACTCTCCCCGCCGCCCCCCCCCCTCCAGGTACCAAGTCTCTTGAATCACCTCCTCACTCCAATGTAATCATCTCCACCCTTTGGACATTTACCAGTCCAACATTCACAGAAAACCTCGCACCAGAAGCCCAGGCTGACCCACATGCCATGCTGCAATTGAAAATCACACTCTGACAACTTTCTACTTTCTCACTACGACAACTGGGGTATCCCTCTCCTACCTGTAAAATGATTAGGGCACAGATTCAAAAGAAATTAAATTGGAGCTTAAAGTGGAAATTACAATTCAGAACACCAGCACTTGACTAGTCAACAGATCTCACTCACCTGTTTAGAAAGAACCATCACCCAGCTTCCCTCCATTATAGTAAAACTCAATTCTCAAAACAAGTGTAAAGAGAGCTTTCCCAGCTCCAATTTACCAACCACAGCCTTTCGGTCACAATTCCACCCTCCTTATTTTAAAGTGTGTATGGCAGAAATACCACTTTTCTACCACTTGTCTACACCGCATCCCCACACTCACCCAGCTTCTTGACCAGTTTCTTATTCTTGTTGAGTTTCTTCAGCGCCTCGATGTCCATGTGGGGGATGTCCACGGCCTTGGCCTCATCGCAGTGCTGCTGGTCCCCCAGAACACACACGGAGAACTTGGGACGGGGAGTGGACTTAAGCCTGCGGTTATGGGGACAGGACAGGTCACGCCCAGCCCTGGGTCGCACGGCAGGTGAACGGGTCTGGGACCGCGGCAGCCACTGAGCCTTACCCAGAGCGTCCTCGTTCACCAACAACTAGTCTGGCTTCTCAAACTAGCCGGCGGGCTCGGCCAAGGCCTCCCCACGCCTCCCCTCTTGTTTTAAGACCCAGGGTGGGGGTCCGTCCAGCCGCGCCTGCACGGGGCAGGGCGTCTGAACTACCCGGGCACTTCAGGGCCGCGCGTGCCTGCCCCCCCTCGGACTCAACGGCAGCCTCGAGGCAAGAGCCTGACACCGGGGCACTGAGGGCTGGGTGGGGTCAGAACGGTGCCAACCTGACGGTGCCCGAGAAGCGTTTGTCCTTCTGGGGATCATAGTTCTTCAAGCTGATCTGCAACTCCACCGTCTCCAAAAACCTTAGAGAAAGTAACAAGTTAGTCAGGGGCCCTGTCTCCCCAAGCCCCCAACCCCAGGGACTGCCCTCCCGCGGAGGCCGGCGCTTACTTCCGGCGCTTGCGCTGGTTCCCGTGCAGGACTTCCCGCACGGCCTCGTAGAGGGTGTCGCGGGAGACTTTGCTGCTGTGAGAGAGAATCAAGACCCGCGCTCAGAACTCGGGTGACGCGGACCAACACCCTCGACCTGGTGAGGTGCCTGAGACTTAGCGAATGGGGGGCTACGAACACCAGGTTAGAAGATTTGGGTCCGAGAACCAGATACAGGCCAGGGAAAGAGGGACCGCACTAGCGACCTGGCTTGACGCAAGAACTTGGTGCCGCAGGCGGGCGACCGGCAAGAAATGCCCCGCAGCGATGCAAGGGCAAGAACCCCCCAATCCCGTCCGCAGGGTCTCCTTCCCCACGGAAGCGCCTGGAGGCGTGGATGAGTACGGATAGCACCCAAAATATCACTCACCTCATGACTCCTTACGCCGCAAAAGCCGGAAAAGGGACTAATTTAATTCGCGCATGCGCTCAAATAGGGATCTTGTTCTCGCGAGAAATGTCTTGTGGCTTCCCTCCTGAGTGCGGTCGGTCACTTCATCCCCGCGAGCGCCGGCGTCTGCGGCCGCTGGAGGGCGCTGCAGCGCGTGGCACCGCTAGATCAGCTTCCAAACCACCCGAGACTCTGCGGTCCTGGATGCGCTGGGGCACGTTGAGACTCCATCCTTGTTTGCGGCAGCAGCTGCAGGGCCCGTAAGGAAGAGGCTAGGTCCAGGGCTTGAGCTTCAGAAGTCACATATATTAGGCAGCTGAGAGGATGCAATTCCTGCACATTTGTCTTCAGACTTCCTCCGCCCACTTCCTCCTGCCTCCCCGCACATCTCCTGATCTCTCTCCCTCATCTTGCTCTAATTTGGGGCTCCCGGCTTCCGGAGGAGTTGTGAGAAGGGACATGTCAATAAAAGTTGTGTTCTTGGCCTCTCGAAGCCTGCAATGAGGAAGAGCTGGAAAGGTACTTTACCCAACATTTGCTTCAGTAACATCTACCTGTGTTTACTGACCAAGACACCTAGCCAGGTGTCGTGGAAGGTGTAAAACAGACGCACCCACAGTATGGCACACCCTTTCTGCCTTTTCATGTTCTATAGGCCACATCCTCTTCTCAGCCCACAGTAACCCCAGGACGCCTCTATCTGTACTCAAATGTCTTCTGCGGAAAAGCCTTCCCCAACTCCAGACCATGTCACTCCCACCTTCAAGCCCACCCCACCCCCTTGGTTGCTGCCCACCTCCCCTACTCAACAGACGCTAATAGTGTTGGGGTGGGTGGTATCACACATTATCTGGCTCACAGAATATGAATGAACAAACCTCAGAACTCAACCACCTTCCTCTACAGAACGTTTCACTGGGGAAAAATGCCCCTTGTCACTAGGTAGGGTGGCATGGTGGCAGGGGGTGCTGGTGAGTTGACTTTCAACAAACACCCAGAGTTAATAGTAATGCAGGGACTGCTTCTAGTAAAACGTTGAATTTCTCGATTTTTATTAAATACCACTGAAAAATCATTATTCAAGTCTGAACAGTACAAAGGATCATAACACATGCTGGAACACAGTTTTGTTCTGAGCACACGGGGCCCCCAGAGCATCTTCGTCTATTCTGGGTCTGCTGTGACCCTCCTGGGCTCACAGGAAAGTTTCTGAGGTAGAAGTGACAAGGAGTGAGCCAGGGTTGGCAGCCCTTGGAAATCGAGCCCCCTTAGCCCAGCACCCTGCTGCCACTTGGGAAATCAACATGGCCTCTCTGCCGCCTGGAATAGCAGGCAGGTGATGCCTGGGGTGGCCAGGCTCAGCCTTTACCCCCAGAGGGGCTGAGGGCAGAAGTATCCTTTAGGAAGTTGGTGAGCGAACTCTAGAGCGGTCCCCTGGTGGAAGGTCAGGGGGCCAGATGTCTCAGCGCGGCCTGCAGGGACTTTCTCAGGAAAGTGGTGTTGAGCGATAGGGGCGCAGCCAGGCCCAGCCTCTGGCTCTCAGTGATCTGGGGAGAAGGAAGAACCATGTCAGGACTCCAGCAGCTGATCTCTCCCCTCCCATCTGACCCTGGGCTCCACTCAGAAAGGGGGGGAATCTAGGACTTAAGGACAATGGAGGGAAGCAATGACTCCCTGAGCAATTAAACCTCATTATTTCACTACAGTGAAGCAGTCTTTGGATTCAGGTGGACCTGGGTGCCAACTGCACAACTTACTAAGTCACCCATATTAATAACAACACAACTGAGTGCTTACTATGTGGCGGTACATTATGTGCATTAGTTCATAAAATCCTCACAACCCTCCTAGTTACAGATGAGGAAACTGTGTTCAGAGACAGTCACTGCGACTGCCACCTTCCTTCTGGGCCACACTTTTTTCTTCCCTAACCTTTTGCTACAACCTCCTGATAGGTCTCAACCCTGTATCTTCACTCTCTAATCCCCACTCCTTGAAGAGGCTAGAGGTTTCTTTACAAAATGCAAACCGGACCACATCACTCCAGCTGAAGGCCCTGGGAGACCTCCTGAGGCCTCGCATTGGAGGTCCTTCCAGGATCTACCCTAAAGGGTCCAGGAGCCTCCTGATATGTGTTCACAAGACGTGCGTTCACGTATTCATTTTTCTTCTGGGAGGAGCTATAGCTTTTATCAATTCATCAAATGGGGCTGTGACTCTCAAGACAAAGGTAAAGAGCCCACAGCCAGGAATACCTGGCCTTCAAGATAAAGTCCAGCTCTGGCTGATGTGGCTCAGTGGATTGAGTGCTGGCTTGTGAACCTAAGTAAGGGTCACCGGTTTGATTTCCAGTCAGGGCACATGCCTGGGTTGTAGGCTGGGTCCCCAGGATGGGGTGCGAATGAAGCAACCACACAATGATGTTTCTCTCCCTCTCTTTCTGCCTCCCTTCCCCTCGCTCTAAAAATAAATAAATAAAATCTTAGGGGAAAAAAAGATCAAGTCCAAGCTGCTCACCATAACCTACAGGGCCCTTTGTAAGATGCTACCATGGCTTGGCAAGGTGACCTTGGGCAAGTTACTTTAGCCATTCTGAGTCTCAATTTCTTTTTCTGTAAAATGCAGCTAATAATATCTTCTCACAGTGCTAACTCGTGTAAGAAACTAGCGAGTTAATGCTTTACATACATGAGCTTTACATATGTAAAGGACTTAGAGCAGTGCCTGAGATGTAGCAGGAGCTATGCAAGCATTAGCTCTCGGTGTTTTAGCCCACCTCATCCCCGACCATCCTCAGCTCTCACGGCTTTAGGCCCAGCTACGACGAACCACCTGCAAACCCCTTGGACATTCACTGCTTACAGGTCACTTTGCCCTGAATGCCCTTTCCTCCATCTTGACCCTTAACTATCACCTTTTAAAAATCAGGAAGCCTGTTTCAATTCATAACCACGAACAAGGTTTAGTTGCCCCCTCTTCCTGTCACCAAAAGCCCTGTGCATACCTGTCACCTGTCTCCTACCAGATATTACAATGATTTGTTTATCATGTCTCTCCTCTCACTAACCCGGTGTTAGGGGAGGGGGTCAGGTCAAGGGTAGCAACTGCAATATAGTCACTGTTGATTCCCCCCGATATGGCATCTGGCCCACAGCAATGTTGGCTGAGTGAGTGAACTCTTAAGTAGTCTCATTCCCTAGTCCTGGGCTTGAACTTGTAGTTTCCTTGGCTAACATTCAAAGCTTTCTCCCTGGCAAACACATGTACACCCTCATGCAGGGTCAGAGCAGCAGGACCAGTGCTCATGGCCCTGTTGGCACTCACACTGGCCTGATACTTGGTCATCACCATCAGCATGAGCTTGGCATAGGCCATGGATGTGGTGGCTGCCAGCCCCTCTTTGCAGAGCCTCTCCATCAACACACTGAACTTCTCGGGGGTCGTCTCCACCTGCACACATTGGGAGTTAAGACAGTAGCACAAAAAAAGGCCTCGCATTTAATTCCCAGTCCCACCACTTCTTAACTCGGTGTCCCTGTGCAGATCACTTAACCAGAGTAAGCCTCAGTTTCCACTGCTATAAAATGGGGCTCATAAAATCTAACTCTGAAGGCTGTGAAAAAGATTAAATGAGATAATGCACATACAGCTGGCACCTAGGTCTCAGAAGATCGTGGCAACCTTTGCAAAGGCTCAGATTAGAAGCAAGGAAGGCCAGGGATCCCTAGCCTGGCTTAGTGGTTACAGATACACAGGAGTAGTACTGCCAGCATAATAATAATAGCTCTTCATGATAATAACTTAATAAACATTATTACGTACCAGGCACACTCGAGCACTTTACACCAATTACCCCATTTAAACCTCACCACAGTCTTCTGTGGTGGGTACTATTGTCATTCCCTTTAGTAGATGAGGAAGCTGAGGCCTAATGAGGTTAGGTCAACACCTAAGCTATAAACAAATGCAGCAGAAGTTTCAGTACTGATATGGAAAAATTGTCAAAATATGTTAGGTGAATAAAGCAAAATACAGAGCACCGAGCCTGCTGTTACCGTCTATGTAAAAAGCGGAGGAAGAGTGCATTTGTGCCTGCATCCTTGTAGATACAGAGTCTCTGGGAGGGATCCCCTGAAACCACTAACACCGATTCACCCTGGGGAGGGGAATCTGGATGGCTGGGGAATATTACTATTATCATTTTGAGCTTCCAAAATTGTGAACGTATGAATGTATTACCTATTCATAAATAAAACTAAATGTATACACACATATCAGAAAGTGCCTCCCCAAGGCCCCAGAGCCTGTAAAAGGCACTGATGGGATTTACCAGGCAGTCAGGTCTCCGCTACCAGCCTTTAAGCCCCAGGACTCCCCCACAGCCACAGCCCCCCACCCCCACCTCTATAGGGCAGCGGTCCTGCCTGCCCCTCCATCACAGAAAGGATCAGAAACCCAAGCCCCCCCCTGCCCCCCGCCCATCCACAGCCGTGAATTGCTTCTTTGGGCGCTCTTCCCCAGGGCAGCCTGCCCACCTGCCGCTCCAGGAGTGACTGCAACACCAAGAAAGTCTGCTCCTTCCAGGGCAACTCCAAGATCTGTCTGTAAAGCACAGGGCCCGGTGCTGGTTAGCCAGCCTCCCGCCCAAGCCTGGGTATCCATTGCTCCTACCTGAAGGCAGGGCAAGGCCCTGGGGACAGCCAAGATCCCAGTCACCAGAGGAAGGAGTCAGACCCCCCCCAACTCCACAAGCTGCCCAGTAGCCACTGTTGCAGAGCCCGTACCCAGTGCTGGGAAGGCCACAACCCAAGACCCCAGGAGCTGACAGTGGATTTAGCAATGGGGTGTACGAAGGTCCCCTGAAAAATAACCAGGAGTCAAGAGCACATCCTGAGTACAAAAGCTGAGGGTGACCCAGGGAACCTAATGATGGGTGACAGGACACACCCAAGCCTCCTGGAGCAGGCACGCCTTCCCCATGGGGCCCCACCCACAGCAGGGTCCTCTCCAGCTGTGCTTCCTGTCCCACCGCACGGTCCTCAGCTCGTCTGGAAAGGCGACATGTCACACAGGCAGTGTGGCTTCCTGAGGTGGCAGGCTTGGGTTTGATCCCAGCCTTTCTCACTCGCTCGCTGTATGACCTCTGGACACACCCCTTAGGGTGGCAGTGGCAGCACCTACCTCATCAGACTGCATGAAAACTAACCAAGATAATGAACCCAAGCACCGAGACAGTGCTCAACATGTGGAGGCTAATAGTATTTTTGAGACTGTCCCTTACTCACATATGCAGCATGTTATATTCATGTCGGTACCCAATGGGGTCTTGCCTTCTCATTATTTCTACATGTCTGTTGACTCCCCAATTTTAATTCCAATTTAGTAACAATTTCTTAGCATTTACTAACTGCCAGGTACTGTACTGAGATCTCTATATGAATGATCACATTTAATATCTAGAAAAATCCTACATAGTGAGTATTATCCCCATTTTTCTTTTTTTTGTCTTTTAAATTTCTTTTTTTTTATTTTAATCATTGTTCAAGTACAGTTTTCTCCCCCCTACTCCCATTCCAGCCCACCCACCCAACCCTCCCCCCATTATCCCCATTTTTCAAATGAGCTTCTTATATGGAATAACCTGTTTGAATTACACATTTAAAAAAAAAAGCAAAGTTGAGATTTAAAACCACGCCTTGTCTGACTCCGAGCCCGCACTCCTCACCACAGTGCCAACTTCCAACGACGCTGCGAGCTACTCGAGAGCCGGGACCACCTGCCTCTTCCCCGCATCCCGCAAGGCACCCGGCAGGAAGGCTGAAACCCCAGGCGTGGGAAGAGGCTGCTCAGAACAGCAGCCTGCAGGGGCCCGGTGGGAAGGCACCGGTCAGGTTCAGACAACAGCGGGAGGGGCACCTCTAGTCTTTCGGGCACAGGGGCTAGTGCCCAGTGGCTCCAACTCCTCAATGCCAGGAACAGACTGGTGGGCGGGGGGAAGGTGGGACTGGGGGTGTGGAGGCTTGCACACTCACCCGAGGATTATAAGCTGCCTGTCTGGCTCCAGGGCCTCGTCCTTCATAAGGCAACACAGCAACTCGGTTTGAGCTGGACCTGGGTGGGGGGCAGCAGAGGGGGAAAGTCTGGACAAAGTGGCAGGAGAGGATGGGACTGCAGGGAACAGAGTGCTCAGTTCATTACAGGGCGCCATCAGGGAAGTAACAGGTTTTACTCGTTGGATGCCCAGCTCCTGCCAGGGTCACGTGGGGGTGAGGGCTGTTTCCAGAGTTACCCGCTTCTGGGGACCGGAGAACAGGGCCCAGCAGGGCCCTGCAGACGGCGTGGGTGTACTTGGCACAGAAGGAAGTCAGGGCAGTTGTGAGCAGGCGGGAGGCTGAGGAAGTCAAGGAGAGGATCTACAGCCAATGGAGAGGAAAATGCTATTAAATTCATTTCTTCTTGCCTTCCATAAATGTTTAGCAGACACATATTTCAGATGGTGATATATGTTACAGAGGGAAAAAAGTCCTTTTATCTAGGACTCACGTGGACCCACCCACTAGAAAAGACACACAGCTCCCTTCCCCAGGTCCCAAACCCTTGAGCCCAAATCCTTCTGCAATGGTCTGATGTTCAAGGAGGAATTACATGCCACGTGGGTAGAGGGCCCAGGGGCCCACACCCTTCCCTTGCCCCAGGCTGCCTGGACAGGCCAGATGCCTGCAAAGCTGGAACACCTTCTCCCAAACATCACGTTTCTGAAGGCTCAGACTCTCCCCGCCTGGCCTGGCAGTCTGAGTGCACCCCGGTGCACCTACCCGTCCAAGGAAGAGGCTCCTGGCCAGCACAGTAGCATTGCCGAGGCTAAGATCTGGTGACAGGGACTGCAGCCAGGTACAGAGCTGCAGAAGACCTGTGTCTGAGAGCTGGGGGAGCTGCAGCCGGGCACACAGCAGGTCCATCTGCCAAGCAGGAGGGAGGACAGAGGGGCATTCCACGTGCCTCTGCTAGGCTGTCTCAGGCCAACTGGGCAGCAGAGGGGCAGGGCGAAGACACCCAGGGGCAGGTACGGCTGGGAGAGCTGCCCCACAAGGTGGAGTCAAGGGCTAAAAAAACCACTCAGGGTGACCCCCGCTTGAGAAACAAACAAAAAAATCCCCTACCAAAATGCCACAGGAGGCAGGGATACATGAAGTTAAATGGAAGGGCTGGGGAAAGGGGATGTAACCTCAGGTCCAAGCAACCTTTCTGGACTCACCTGGCTGGGACTGCATTCATGGAAAAGCTGCAGCTCAACTGGGGGGCCACTCTCCAGCCTCTCTAACCCCTGGGAAGGCAAACCCTGCGTCAGGGCTGGCAGAGTGCTTGATGACAAGTCACTGAGGCCACCCCTTCAACTGGAGTGGGTGGCTAAGGACTTGGGAAGGTGCTACCAGACAACATATTTATACTGGGGCCCAGACATGCCCTGCAGTGACTGCCCTCGGATCTTCAGCCCAAACGCCCTGTGCCTCACTGCACTGCCTCCTCCCTGAGCATGGCTGGGCTCCAGGAAGGTGAAGGGCAATGGTGAACAGGGGAGGGCCACTCACCTCCCCAAAGGTCTTGAGCACCTTCTGCAGCCTGGGAACCTGGTCCTGTAGAGGAGAGTCAGTCACTGCCAAGACCCCACCCATACGGCACGGCTTCAAGCCCAGCCTCAGATCCCTTTCTGAAGACCCCAAATTGGAGGGAGCTAGTAGGCAAAGATGGCTCAAGAGTGCCAAGAACATAAAGCCTAAACCTTGAAAAGAGCTTAAGAACTCAAAGTAGCCACGGGCCATGCAAATCCGCTGTCTAGACTTGTCTTCTCTGCATCCACCCCAATGAGGGTAGACCCAGGCCTTGGGCTGGGAGGGCAGGCTGGGTGGCTCTGGAGCCACTCCTCTTGGCTGGTACCCTTTAACCTCAAGTTATAGATCATTAGGGCAAGGGCTTCCCACCTCCCTTAACTCCCTTCCCCAGAATCTGTAGAGCAGACTACAAGCCCTTAACCCCACCCTCCCACCCCTTGCTCCACAAATTGAGAAAGCGTCCCAACCAGCTTTTGCCCTGGATAAACCCCCTACTCCAAAGGGTCACTCTAAACCTAGCCTCCTCACCCTTGTACCTGGATAGCTTTCGGCAACTCCAAACTCTCAGCTGGTCCCTTTGCATCCTCCAGACTCTGGCCAGCCTCAGTGGGCTCAGCCTCCACGACAGGTTGGTTCTTAATGGGTGATGTGCCTCCTCCACCTGCCGGAGTTTCCAAAGGCTCATGTCCCACTCTCTCCTCCTCATAATGTTCTTCTTCTTCCCTTTGCAAACACCGGAACCTTTTGGGGGCCCTCCCCCCCTCAGGGCTGGCAGGCTCTTCTTCTGGTTCCTTTCTGCGTTTCCTAGGCCACTGGGATTCCTTGTCCTCCTCTTTTTCCCCTTCAGCATCTGGAGACTGGGCCAACTTCAACCTCCTGCCCCCGGGGCCCAGCTGCCTACACAGGTCTCGGAGCTGCGTCTGGCAACTTTTAGACAGTGGGGACGCTCCCTCAATGGAGACCCCTACACCCAGGTCCCTTTGCAGCAATTTCCCCAGGGCCTGGAGCCAGGCATCAGGGTCAGGGCTTGGGTCCTGCCGTAGGACCTGCAGCAGAGGGAGCAGTCTGTTTTCAGGGAGCGACGGCCTAACAGCCATCAACAGGGACATCAGGTTCCGCTGGCATAACACGGGCAATCGCAGCAGCAGCGGTTTCCTGAGTAGCAGACGGAGGCAAGCAGTTAAGGGTCTTGCTGAAAGGAACTCAGGACAGACTGCACGGAGCTAGAGGCTAGATGGGAAGGGACAGATGGGGGCTGGGAGGTACCCGTGAGTCAGTGTGGAGGGAGGGGGACAGCACGAGTCACCCAACGAGTGTTCACTGAGCATCTGCTATTCTATGCTGGGCCCTGCTCTTTGACACTTCCTAGTTTAGCTCAAAAATTCACACTTGTTTTACATAAAAAGGGAAAAAAGTCCTTGCCCACACTATGTAAATACTCCAAGATGCTGTGCAAGACTGTGGCCCTGTGCTCCACTTGGCACTCCCTTGAAGTCATAGTGACATCTGCCCAGCCCTGATGTTCCGCGCACCAAAATGAGTTCTGGGAGGTGGACAGTATGTCTCCTTCCTGTGTCCCAGTACCCAGCACAGCACCACCCCTAGCAGGCACTTGGTATGCATTCACTGAATGAATTAACCCTGACAATAAGTGTCCAGATACAAGCAAGGGCTGCTGAGGGCACAGCAATGTCACCGTCTATAATGTTGTGAAGGCACAAATCCAGATGCTGGGTGACCTGAGGTTTGTTGGGGTGGCAAGTCGTGGGTCCAGCTAGCACACCACCCATCAGGTGTCTGCTCCTCTCTACGCACGGCTTTGAAGAGCTGTTCAACATCACACACACAGGTTCTTGGATGTGTATGAAAGGAAAAAAAGCAACTTTCTTTGTAGAAAACAAACACTAAGTGAGAGAGAAAACTAGAGTATTGGTTTAAAAAAACCGTCAATTTGTGGTGAAGGATATTTGGGAGTAGAGAGGTGAGCAAGACCCTATTTAAAAGGCTTTTAGCCTTTTTTGTACATGGACCCCCCCTTATCAGGATAAATGTTAAATGTATAAAATAAAATACATATGGTTACAAAAGAAACCAATGATACTTAAGTACAGTTCTATCCAGGGACCTTAGGTTAAGTTCCCCCTCCCCTTACTCTGTCCAGAAAAAGCCAGACAGCTGGAAAGCATTTCTATAGCCTCCAATTTGGGGGTTTTGAAAGTGCTCCTGACCCATCTCTTGAAATAAATTTAAAGAGGACTGTGTGAAGAAAATATAAGAACTTATGTTTTGACTTATCTAAAACACAAGAAATTAAGTATTGCCAATATTTAATGCGTGGGTTGGCCCTGGCCCGAATCTGAGGCAGGGGTTTCCGAGAGCGGAAGGCGGCTCTTCACACCCCTAGAGGCTGCAGGTGGCACTCAGTTTTTTAACTTTCTGTGTATTTTAGTTAACGTAACAGTTAAATGCATTAGACTGTCTTGAGTACATTAACTCTTGTTAAGAAAACGGAACCTTCACAAAACAGACACAGGGCTTATAAGGCTGCCTGAAAAGAAAGTGAATGCCAGTAATGGAATCACAACCAAGTAAGAAAATGGCAGGGCTGACACCTCTGCACCTAGTAGGAATAGTCAGCCACATAAAGAGCAAAAAAGAAAAAAAAAGTTCAAATTCACCCAAAACTAGAAATAATCAAGAACACCATCTGTAAGGAAAGTGATGTTCCCGCAAAATGTTATGTTACGCTTTGAAAAATTAAATAATACAAAGCCACCACAGCCAGATGTTTGTCATTTATCTCATTTTAAATTTCAATTTTTGTATACGTTATAATGTACGTACTTTAACACGTGTACACTTTGTACTTAAGTATGCCTATATTGAAGGTACGAGTTCAATTTTTCAGAGATGGAATGTACGATTAAGATCGATCTGAGCCCACTGACATAATTATTCATTTACACCCAGCCGGAGGCGAGTCCCATACGGAGGCGAGTCGCGTCCAGGTACGCGGCACTGGCCAGCACACAGTAGGTACGAAATACCTCCGAGTGCGCGGCAGGGACCCTCTCGCTGTGGGGAATTAACCGCACCGAGCCTCGGACTCCTCCTCTGGAGAAGGCAGGAGGCGCCAGCCCCTGCCTCACCGACAGCGGAGGGTGAAATGCGGCGTAGTGCGCTCCGCCAGCGGCCAACCGGACCACTTACAACTGCAGCCGACAGTCCGGGCCCTCCGTGACCGCCTCCTCCCGGCACAGCGCCTCCAGGACACGGCCCCAGGCGAAGGGCTCTCCGTCGCGGCTGCCCAGCAGCCGCAGAACCCCCAGGCCGCGCCGCGCCCCGTCCGGCCCCGCCTGCAGCGCCTGCAGCAGGAGGCGGGCGGGGGCCTCCAGCTGAGCCCAGGGCGCCAGTTCCGAGCTCTCATCCAGAGCGGGCGCCTTGTCCCGGGATGCCATGCCTGGGACCCGCGTCGTCTCCCCTCCCGCCCACCCGCTCCGGTTCTGTTTCTGGCCTCAGCTCCGAGGCCTGGAGAAAGTGAGCACTCCAGTACTCGCCCGGACGCCGCGGCAGGGACCTTCCCGCGCCCGCCACACTTCCTCCTCAGGGCTCAAAACGTGGGCGCTGCAGCCCTTGAACTGCACGCCGTAAAAAAGAGAAAGAATCGAGATGCTCGCCGGTCGCGCCGCGCAGGGGCGGCCGGAAGGGGCGGGGCCAGCAAGAGCGTGAAGGGAAGGGAGTAGGGGAACTAGGAAGGCGGAGGGCGTGTGTCTGGAACAAGCTGGGACGCAGCGAAGGGGGTCTGTTTGTGGGTGCGGTCACACCAAAGAGAGTGAGGCAGGGCGGGGCTTGATGGAGGGGCGGACCCTCGGCTGCGGTCCTTAACCGTCCTCCACTGAGAACCGGGGTGCACAAGGGACGTCAGGGATCCCGTTGTACTTCGGGATCCAACCATCATTTAATTTTAGTTGACGCCCACGTTGCTTGTAGATCATGAGCGCTGAGATGGGCTTTGATCACATTTACCACCCCACCATAACGTCACCTGTTTCACAGGCTATCAACTGCCGTCATTTAGGTTTTAGTCCTCTCTAGAAATATTTGATGTACGAATATCCCTGATAATGGGGTCGCAGTAAAAGCTAACTCCCTCTATATAACCAAAAGCCTTGCTTGGAACTTCCTCCTAAGGCAAGAAGCAGTCTTGCCCTGATTGTTTATATGGGGCCGGATTGGCTCCACCTCTCAAGGTTTCAGTTGAAAGAACTTTGTTAGAGGAGGCAGGCTTCGGCAAAAGGAGGTGCAATCTTGTGATTTCTAAGAAATACATATAGATATTTGTTCATTCAGATGACTGAAATTTACGCGGCAGACATGCTTGGTCTTCCACAGTTCCTAATTTATAGCTCCCAACCCCCTTGAAATTTCCGAAGCCACGGGAGTTTGTGTTATGTTAATGAGGTGACTTTTGGATCCCACCCAATAGGAGCCAATCGTGTGGTTAGACAAACTTTTAGTTCCACCCCCTGACTGGGGGTATCGAGGGGACAGTGCTTGAGGTTGAATTAATCATCAGTGACCAATGAGTTAGTCAATCATGACTTCCTAAATGAAGCCTCCATAAAACCCAAAAGAGAATACCTCCTGGGCCTTCTTCCTTGAGCTTCCACGTTGAGGAACCAGAACACTTCCACCTTGCTGGGTCCCAAACTCCAGGAGGCAGAAGCTTCTTCCTTTGAGACCTCATTCTATGTATCTCCTCACCTGGCTGTTCATTCGTGTTATTTAATTCCTTTGCTAATAAATCGGTAATCTAGTGAGTATACAGGTTTTCTTGAGTTCTGTGAGATGTTCTAGCAAACTAATCGAACTCAAACAAAGGGTCTCAGGGCCCTCTGTTGTGAATCTGGTGGGTCAGAAGCACAGGTAACAGCATGGGTTTGCACGAACTGGCCTCTGAAGTGGAGGGTGGGACCGAGCCCTTTACCTGTGGAATATGATCTATCTTCTCAAAGATGGTGTCAGAATTGAGCTGAATTCTCCATCTCTGCTGTCCTCCTAGAATTGCTTGGTGTGGGGAAGCTTTCACACATCACACACTGCAACTGAGTCCTGGGATCCTTTCAGGAGGGATCAGTGTGCAGGGTAGGGATAAAGGGAGAGGGGACAGGAGCCCGACAGCACTCCATAAGCCCTTCTTTGGGTATCATCTTGTATTTCCCATCATCTGAACTTCGGCTGCTACACGCACACATCCATTCATTCAGTAAATCTTTTTTCCCTTGTAGAGTTCTGATGTGGATCCCGGTTTCTGGGGTCCACCACACAGAACAGTCTCCTGTATGGTTCTACATTTTTAATTTAATCTTTATTGTATTTTTTCATTACCATTTAGCCCCCTTATACCCCCTCCCTCACAGCAATCACCACACTGTTGTCCATGTCCATGAGTCCTTTCTCTTTTTGCTCAATCCCTCCAACCCCTCACCTACCCTCACCCACCCTCACCCCACTAGCTGTCAGCCTGCTCTCTCTGAGTCTGTCTCTATTTTGCATGTTAGTTCTGTCTGTTCATTAGATTCCACACATGAGTGAAATCATATGGTATTTGTCTTTTCTGATTGGCTTATTTCACTTAACATAATTTTCTCCAGGTCCTTCCATACTGTTGCAAAGGGTAAAATTTTTCTTCTTTTTTTAGGGTCGAGTAGTATTCCATTGTGTAAGTGCTCACAGTTGTTTTATCCACCCATCTATTGATGGACATTTGGGCTGCTTCCATATCTTGGTAATTGTAAATAATGCTGCAATGAACATGGGAGTGCTTATGTTCTTTTAAATTAGTTTTTTGGGTTCCTTTGGATATATTCCCAGAAGTGGGGTCAAAAGGCAGATACATTTTTTTAAAGATTGTATTTACTTACTTTTAGAGAGGGGAAGGGAGGGAGAGAGGGAGAGAAACATCAGTATGTGGTTGCCGCTCACACGCCCCCTACTGGGGACCTGGTCTGCAACCCAGGCATGTGCCCTGACAGGGAATCGAACCGGCGACCCTTTGGTTCACAGGCCAGCACTCAATCTAATGAGCCACACAAGCCAGGGCTCATTTTTAATTTTTTAAGATATCTCCATACTGCTTTCCACAGTGGCTGTACCAGTCTGCATTCCCACCAACAGTACAAAAGAGTTCCCCTTTCTCCACATCCTCACCAGCACTATTTTATTTTATTTTATTTTTATTTTTGAGAGGGGAAAAGAGGGAGAAAGAGAGGGAGAGAAACATCAATGTGTGGTTGCCTCTCGTGCTCCCCCAACCAGGGATGCGACTTGCAACCCAGGCATGTGCCCTGACTGGGAACTGAAGTGGTGACTCTTTGGTTCACAGGCCAGCACTAAATCCACTGAGCAACACCAGCCAGGGCTGTTTTTTGATTTCTTGATGATAGCCATTCTGACAGGTGTGAGATAGTATCTCATTGTGATTTTTATTTGCATTTCTCTGATGATTAATGGCATTGAGGGTCTTTTCATGTGTTTATTGGCCATCTGTATGTCCTCTTTGGAGAAGTGTCTATTTACGTCCTTTGCCCATTTTTTAATTGGGTTGTTTGGTGTTGAGTTTTGTAAGTAGTTTATAAATTTTGGATATTAACCCCTTATCAGATGTATTGGTGAATATGTTCTCCCATTCTGTGGGTGCTCTCTCGCTCGCTTTCTCTCTCTCTAAGATTTTATTTATTTTTAGACAGAGGGGAAGGGAGGGAGGAAGAGAGGGAGAGAAACATCATTGTGTGGTTGTGTATCACATGCCCCCTACTGGGGACCTGGCTTGCATCCCAGGCATGTGCCCTGACTGGGAATTGAACTGGCAACCCTTTGGTTCTCAGGCTGGCACTAAATCCACTGAGCCACACCAACCAGGGCTGTGAGTTGTCTTTTTATTTTGCTGATGATTTCCTTTGCTGTGCAAAAAGTTTTAATTTGATGAAGTCCCATTTGTTTATTTTTTCTTTTGTTTTTCTTGCTTGGGGAGATATAGCTGATAAAAAATTTCTACGAGCAATGTTTGAGATTTTGCTGCCTATGATTTCTTTTAGGATTTTTATGGTTTGGGGTCTAACATTTAAGTTTTTGATCCATTTTGAATTTATTCTTGTGTGTGGTATAAGAAGGTTGTCTGGTTTCATTTCTCTGTATGCATCTGTTCAGTTTTCCCAATGCCACTTATTGAATAAATTATCTTTAGCTTTTATGTGCTTTGTATGTGCTTGTTTCCTCTGTCGAATACTAATTGACTATAAAGGTGTGGGTTTATTTCTGGGCTCTCTATTGTTCCACTCATCTGTGTGTCTGCTTTTATGCCAGCACCATGCTGTTTTCATTACTATGGCCTTATAGTAACATTTCATGTTAGGTAGTGTGATTCCTCCAACTTTGTTCTTCTTTCTCAGGATCCCTGTTGCTATGTAGGGCCTTTTGTGGTTCCATATAAATTTTTGAAATAGTTGTTCTAGTTCTGTGAAATACATCATTAGAATCTTGATAGGAATTGCATTGGATCTATAGATTGCTTTGGGTAGTACGGACATTTTAATGATGTTAATTGTGCCTATCCATGAACATGGTACATGCTTCCACTTATTTGTATCTTCTTCAATTTCTTTCTTCAGTGTCTTATAATTTTCTGAGTACAGGTCTTTTACATACTTGGTTAGGTTCATTCCTAGGTATTTTATTCTTCTTGTAGCAATTGTGAATGGGATTATTTTCTTAATTTCCTTTTCTGTTAGTTTGTTATTGACATATAAAAATACAACTGACTTCTGGATATTAATTTTATATCCTGATACTTTGCTGAATTCATTTATCAGTTCTAGCAGTATCTTGGTGGACTCTTTGGGGTTCTCTTTGTATAGTGCCATGTTATCCACAAATAGGCAGTTTTACTTCTTCCTTTCCAATTTGGATGCCTTTTATTCCTTCTTCTTGTCTGATTGCTGTGGCTAAGACTTCCAGTTCTATTTTGAATAGGAGAGGTAAAAGTGGACATCCCTGTCTTGTTCCCAATGTTAAAGGAACCCTTGTAATTTTTGCCCATTGAGTATGATGCTGGTAGTGGGTTTGTCATATATGGCCTTTGTTATATTCAGGTATGTTCCCTCTATTCCCACTTTGCTGAGTTTTTATCATAAATGGGTGCTGGATTTTATCAAATGCTTTTTCTGCATCTATTAATATGATCATGTGGTTTTTAATCCTTCATTTTGTTTACATGGTGAATGTCATTTATTGATTTCTGAAAGTTGTACCAACCTTGCATCCCCAGAATATCACTCAATAAGTCATTACTGTGCACCTAGAGCTGGGGGTACAGGGAACAAAACACCCTTGCTCGTACTGTTGCTGACACTCAAGTGTGGAGACACAGATAACTAAATGAGTAAATAACAGAATGTTTCATTGTGACAGTTCTTTTAAGAAGAATATAGTAGAGAAGGGAGAGGTCATTTTAAATAGGTGGTCAGGTCTGTGGGGAGACCATTTTAATCAGTAGGAAGAACAAATGCAAAGCCCTGGGGTAGAAATGTGGCTGGAGTGTAATAAGAAATGAGATCAGAGAAATAACCAGATCTATGAGGTTTTGTGGTCATAGAGGGGAACTTGGCTTTTCCTCTGAATAGCATGGGAAGCCATAAGGAATATTTTGAGCTGGATCTGATTTCCATTGGAACCAAAATTTAAAATCTTTTCTGCCCCAGCTGGTGTGGCTCAGTGGATTGAGTGCTGGTCTGCTGACCAAAAGGTTGCCAAATCTGATTCCCACTCAGGGCACTTACCTGGCCTGCGGGCCAGGCCCCGAGTTGTGGGTGTGTGAGAGGCAACTGATGTTTCTCTTACACATCAATGTTTCTCTCCCTCTTTCTCCTTCCTTTCCCATCTCTCTAAAAATAAATAAATATATATTTTTAAATTTCCCCCAAATAATTTCAAGGCAGTTGTTGGAAAAGACTAAGGAGTATTTCTCTCAGTACCTGCTCCACAAAGGCCAAAATAGCAGCCAAGAAACTTTTTCCAGGTACCTCTATCTCAGGTTAGCAATTTTAACTTTAGAGGAGGTGTTTTGGTCTTCCGATGAGCAGCTGTGGTAGGGGCAGGCCCTGACAAGTGGCGGGCAGAGCTGGAACGCTAAACAGCCCTCAGTGCCCTGCCCATCCGTCCTCAACTACCAGCTTGACTTCCTGGTGGCTCCAACCCATGCTCACCAAGGTCTGCATTCTCGCCAACACAAGGAGAGCAGGGAGGAAATTTCTAAGCGTGATTCAATAATGCTGGGGGAATCTTCCATATACCTTTATGGAATCTGTGACAGCATTACTATTTTTATGATACTAAGATGTCAGATGCCCTTTCCACTTATACTCTTGTGAGTGTTAAGTGAAGTTTTCCAGAGGCTGAGTGATGGCTGATACTGAAACAGACTGAGTGCACAGCCCCCTTTGGTTGGATGGGGGCGGGGCACCTGGGCCACGAGCGGACACTCTTCAGACACCAGCGGTGATGGCTTAGGTGCATTTTATTGGTTTTCTTTCACAAGCCTTCTACAAAAGAGCAAAGTTAAAATCCAAGTCCCTAGAGAGAGACAGCGCCCCCCACCCTTCTTCCCTTGGTCACAGAGATAGAGGGCTGGCTACTTTCATCCCCCAACGAACCCCAAAAGGGAAGGGCTCCTCAGCCCACTCCTCCACGAGATCCTGGCTACAGGAGACTGTGGTAAGAACTGTTGGGATCCAGCAGGAGTTCGAAACCCCAGAAGGCCATGGCCAGGGCGTAATCTGGGAGCACTGTGTCTTCTAGCAACGCCGTTGGGCCCCACGCCTGGGAGTGAAGGGAGAAGTCAGTGAAAAGCTGTCTGCTTCAGCCTGTATTGCCCAAGAATAACGGAATTGGGCTCCCGCATAAGGTCGGGCAGGTGCCACCATTAACATCATAGACGTCACACAGATTTCACATTCGTTACAGACATTTGTCATAGAACACCCCATATCAATATGCTGTTACCTGCTATTACCACCTCAGTCCCAGAAGCCAGCTGGAAACTCTGAGGGCAGGGAGGGTCCAAGGCCGGGGCCTCATCCGGGAGCTGGTGCAGGTAAATGCAGTCAGACTTGAAGGGGCAGCGGCTGTTCCCTCGCATGAAGAACCGGCACGGGGTCTGGCTATGGGGGGAGATGACAGGAGGAGAGAAGACTGCTCACCGCCTTCAGGCCCTGTTGCCCCAGGAACAAGGGGCACTCAAGGCTGACACACAAGGTTTGGCAGGTTGGACTGGGCACAAAGGCACCAACAACCAGCATCATAATGTTGATTTCACGTTTATTACAACTGTTTCCCAGCAGATGGCAGTAAAGTCTCAAGGAGGGGGGCCTTTCTTTAATTCCCAGTCTGGACTTCCGCCTGCAGTCAGCTGGGATCTTCTTTCCTCCTTTGATCTGTTCAGTAATACCACCAAAGCAGGGGCGATAGCAGAGAACCCTAAAATATGTCTCTGTAACCAAGTTAGAACAATGTCCTATTCTTATGATTTGATAAATGCTAGTCAATGAAACTGATTAAGAAGTTTCTCACTTCTGAGGTTTCAAATTCACTCCAAGGAAAGGTTAGATACAGGAGGGGTATGTGGGTAAATTGTGACCCACTTAAGTGAGAGCAGCGATCTTGTGAGAAAGACGGAGGAAGGGGACAGAGCGCATGTTTGTAGCCTTTTTCCTGCGCCATCACTCTGCACGATTCCAACGGTAGATTCTTCCCCACTTCCTCTGGTCCCAGTGTGAATGCGGGCTGCCCAAGCTGGAGGTCTGGGAATTCCTCTGAACAGCCACCTTTTTCTCTTCCTCCTTCTCCCATTTGACCAAAGTCAGCACCAGGACCATTCCATCCCAACAGCCTACAAAACCCCCACTTTGACCAGTCCAAATTCCCATTAGCCCCCCTAGCCCAGCTCTCATGACAGCAGCAGTCCTGTGGTCACCAAGGAGGGGACATTAGTCATCTTGCATTTTCCTTTGAACCTTATGGCCAGTTGGCCACACTGGTCTGGTCCTTCTTCCTCTGAAGGCAGTATGGGCGCCACCATTCCTTCCGGCACCCACTGTGAGTCAGTGCGCCAGCTCAAACCCACTTCCTCACTCACGTCACAGAGACAAGCCTCAGTTTCTTCTTTTGCAGTGTGAGGACAGTCAGGGTCTCTACTTCACTGAGCTTATGGTGTGCAAAGTCTGTCGTACATAATAACCCCCCACGTTGTTGCCTACCCCCCCAGGTGAAGACCCCTAACTGGTACCCTAGCAGCCAGGAGTTCCCTGCCTGGGCCTCTCCCGGCCTGGAGTGCCTCCCTCTCCCCCCAGGAGCCCCTGCTCCTCTCCCAGCACCAGCTCAAATACTCCCGCTCTGTGAGACTCGCCCAGATATGTGTCTCAGTAACTTTGTTGACGGAGCCATTACAGTTCTCAGGCAAAATCCAGGGGTCTTCCCAACAACGTTGGATGTCTCACGGGTATACAAAACCTTCTTTATGCCACCACTTATCCAAATATACTTTGCATATTGCAAGTGTAAAAAACCCTTTGGGAAGGTGGCATTAAGAACCTGGAGTTGGCCCTGACTGGCGTAGCTCAGTGGATTGAGCCCGAGCTGCGAAACAAAGTGTTGCAGGTTCGATTCCCAGTCAGGGTACATGCCTGAGTTGCAGGCCATGACCCCCAGCAACCACACATTGATGTTTCTCTCTCTCTCTCTTTCTCCCTCCCTTCCCTCTCTAAAAATAAATAAATAAAATCTTAAAAAAAAAAGAACCTGGAGTTGTAGCTAAGTCCAGGTTTTGGATAAATGTCTTCCCTCACCAAAAAGATTAAAACCTACCCAAATTTTCCCTATCTCTAAGGCCTGCCTTTTAGTCTCCTCTGAGACTCAAATTTCCAAGGTTATTAAGCAAACAATATGTATTCCTATCCATTTACTGTCCTGTTTTAAAAACATCGGAAATAAAAGCCAAGCAAGAACCAGAGTCGCCTGCATCGACCCTGAACCAGGCTAGAAGGGAAGCTTGACCTCGCTCTGCTGCTGCTGTCTCGGTCACTCAGGACAGGAATTTATTTATTGGGCTTTCGGACATAGTGGAAATAGCTCACACCCTCTCCTGCCACCTCCATCATTTTGAACCTCCAGGATGTGGGGGACCCTGCGTGGGGAAACCGTGGCTAAGCTGCAACGGACCAGGGGCCGCCTTCCCTTGTTCCCTAACCCCGGTCACGCCCCGCCCCCCCCTTCCAGCCTTGCCTGGTCCGAGCCCTGAAGTTCCTGATGAGCTGCTCCTTCTCAGCCCCCTTGCTCACCCAGAACCTGTGGGGGATGATGTAGCTGGAATGGACCCGGCACTGAGGGCAGGCCCTGCGAGGTGGGAGAACAGTCACAGCTTGCAGGCTGGCCTCCAGGCCCACGCCCCTCTGGGGCACTGGTCCCCCTCCCTGCTGACCTCTCCAAGACACTGACTTGATGACATCCAGCGGGAAGTCCTGCTGGCGCTTCCGCCAGGTGCGCAGGCAGCCCAGGCAGTGGGCGTGAGTGCAGTTGGGCAGGATGCCGAAGATCCGCTTGGCTCCTGGCTTGTCCCACACCTTGTCCATGCAGATGCCACACACGACGTCCCGACTGTCCTGCTCCCTCTGCAGCCATGGGAAGGGTCGGAGAACACCCACCCACACACAGACACTGCCACCCCAAATACGGCCCAGCAGGTCTGGGCATCCTAGGGGTACCGCATGGCCGCACTTCTCTCACTCTTCCTCCCCCTCCCCCACGACCTGCTGTACCTCCTGGTCCATGCTCCAAAATGAGGCCACGAGCTCCTGGGCAGGCTGTGGCTTAGGCTGGGACTCCTGGGCATGGCTGAGGTCTCCATCAGCAGCTGTCGGGGAAAACTGGGTCTGTTCATTCATTTACTCATTCCAGGGGCATGCACGGATGGACTGCTGCGCGCAAGGCTCTGTGGGCGCATGAAGTCCTGCGTCCAGCTGCCCAGATTCCAGCCGGGACTGTACTGTCTCTAACACAACCACGGATACCTGTGCCAGCGGTGCAGCAGCCACTGGCCACAGGTGGCTGCTAAGCACCTGGCACAGAGCTAGTCCAAACTGAAATACGCTGTAATGTGCACATAAGATTTGAGACTTAGTATAAAAAAACTAAAATATTTCAGTAATAATTTTTATATCGATTACATGTTGAAATAATAGTATTGATATTAGATAGATATATTAGATATATAACTTTTATATATTGGGTTAAATAAAAGATATTATTAAAATTAATTTTATCTGTTACTTTTTTACTCTTTTAAGTGTGGCTACTGGAAAATTTTAAATTACGTATGTGAATTATAAAATGATGTGACCTTTGAAAAAAGTTTGGCAGGTCCTCAAAACATGAACATGTCACCATACAACCCAGCAATCCCACTCCTATGTATTCACTCAGGAGAAGTGAAATTATATGTCCACACAAAAATTGGTACATGAATGCTGATAACAATATCACTCACAATAGCCAAAAAGCAAAAGCAAACCACGTGTCCATCAACCGATGAATAAACAAGTCAGGAGCGGCACTGTCTGTGCAGCGGAACAGTACTCAGCCACAAAAAGGCACGAAGCACTGCTCTGTGCTACCTGTGTGAAGCTAGAAAATATCACGCCGAGTAAAAGAAGCCAGACCCAGAAGGCCACATATCATGTCATCCCATGTACATGATGCATCCAGAGAGTCCACGGAGATGGCAAGCATGTTAGTGGGAGCCAGTGGCTGGCAGGGGCTGGGCGAGGGTGAAGAACAACTACCGATGTGCTTCTTTTGGGGGTGATGAAAATCTCCCAAAATTAGATGGTGGTAATGTTTGTTCAACTCTGGATACACTGTATTATATTGAGTTGGATGCTTTAGATTGGTGAGTTTTTGGGTTGTGAATTATATCTCAATAAAGCTGTTACAAAAAGTCACACGTGTGACTTGTGTTTCTGTTAGACAGTGCTGAATTACAGCAAGTTTAATAACCACTAGCATTTAATGTTTTCTCTGTGCCAGGTACTTGGTACTTTGCTAAGCATATCACATGTATGAACTCATCACACCCTCACACCACCCTGTGCAGTAGGTACTATTATCAGTGCCCATTTGTGGATGTGAAAACCGAGGCCCAGAGAGGTTAAATGACTTTTCCAAGATCACACAGCCATTAAATGGTGGAGCTGACATTTGAAACTATGTGGTTTGGTGCCACAGGCACCAGGGTATTCTGCTCCTGGAATGCAGACCGCAGCCGAGGGGGAGGAAAGTTTCTCTCTAGCTGGGAATCTTGAGGAGGGAGAGAGGTGGGAGGAAACATGAATCTTGCTCTGGGACAGCAGGAACCAGGGCCTCAGACCTCACTTGTGCTCACCTGCTGTGCCCCTGATGACTCACATGATGGCGGCAGGAACTTCCAGGAGCTGCCTCCAAGCTCCTCATTCTGGCTGGCCAGCCCCTCCAGGCCAAGCTCCATGCCCCAGCTGGCCCCAGCCCAACCGACAGCCACTGAGGGCAAGTAGGCAGGCTCTGAGCCCCTTCGGGTCGGCACCAGCAGGGGTCCTGGCAGAGTGACAAGTGGCTCCGAATGGCGGCGGCCCCACTGCAGGCAGCCAGGGGGCTGCAGGTGCTGACAGCTGTGTGGGGAGGAGAAGGTTGAGGAGACAGGGTCAGCCTCTCCAGGGCCCGGACCTAGCTCTAGCTCAGCCTGGAAGTTGCTGCAGAGGGGAGAAGAGGCTCAAGGGAGACGCATGGTCCACGAGGGACAAGTCCTCCTGTGACCCCCACCCCACTCCCATTCGATGAGAAGAGGTGCTCACCTGCATCGATGTCCGTGGAAGCAGAAGCCTCGCTGGAAGTATCTGCAGAATCGGGACACCTTCCCATCTTGAGCAAAGTGGCTGTTCGACCCCCAGTGATAGGCCCCATGGGCAAAGGTCCTAAAAGATCATGAGTCAGTCGTTGGCAGGCTGTGTGATATGAGAAGGACACGGGCTCCAGAGCTGGTCCTGTGTTCAAATCCGAGCCCCACTGGGTAACCCTGGGTGGGAAATTCACCCTTAAACATAAGGGTCAAAGGGTCAACCTCAGGGTTGTTGTGAGGGTTTCTGAAGATTGTGCACAATGCACATAGCAGGTGCTCAGCAAATCACAGTGGTTACTAGTCCTTCCTCCAAGTGCTAGTCTTGTGGGTCCCAGAGTCAGAATTCTGGGTTCGAATGCTGGTAGCAGAGCTGGCTCCATGGGCACGGGCCTGTGCAGTCATGTGCTTTAATGCTGTGCTGGTGTCATCTGGAAGTTATTAAGCTGGGTTTTTTTTTTAAAGATTTTATTTATTTATTTTTTAGAGAGGTGGAAGGAAAGGAGAAAGAGAGGGAGAGAAACATCAATGTGTGTTTGCCTCTTGCACACCCCACTCTGGGGACCTGGCCTGTAAGCCAACAGGTACCCTTACTGGGAATCGAACCCATGACCCTTTGGTTTGCAGTCCCATGCTCAAACCACATCAGCCAGGGCCTTAGAAGTTATTAAGTCTTTGAACAAGGGGCCCTGATTTTCATTTTGCACTGGGTCCCACAAATCGTATAGCCATTTCTGCCTGGAACTTCTTGGTCACGTGAGTCTGGACAAGGCACTCCACCTTTCCAAGCCTCAGTGTCTTCACTTGTAAAACGAACATAGTATTAGTACCTACTTCATGGGGTGATGTCAAAGTTAAATGAGACAATGCATGTAAAGTACCTGGCACATAGCAAGCCCTTAATAAATATCAGTTGTTACCATTACTCTGCTGTTATCATTACCCTCACCATCACCACCTCCTCCGCCACCGTCCTCACTACTACAGGGGCTTTTGAGGGTCAGGGTGTGAGGTGGAAAAGGGTGGGAGGAGGCTGAGCTGGGCAGACGTTCACTGAGAATCTACTCTACATGTCCATGCCTGAGCCAGAGTCTGGGACAAGTGCAAGGTAGAGGGGATCACTACTCTTGTCATGTGCGTCCTTGCCTGGAGGGGGATAAGCCCACAGGTGACGCGACAAGGGTATGAGGGGCGGGGATAGAAGTCACAGACTGCCTGCCGTGCAGGGAGCAGCCGCACCATCCCCCAGACCCTGTCTGAGGTGAGGCGCTGGCGGAGAAGCAAGCGAAGGGAGGGAAAGATGGGCGACGGGCACCAGGTCCTGCTGGTGAAGGTCCCAGACACCAGCACATGGTCCTTCATTCACAACCATGGCTGGAGCCCCTGGCCGGGGAATCTGCCTCGGAAGCCCTGCCCAGGCGACAGGAGACAGAGCAGAGAACCTGGAAACCAGGGCCCCTGGAAACCAGGGCCGGGACTAGGGGAGGCTAGGGAGCGCTCACCCCAGACCCCAGACTTCAGGGGATACCAGTACAGCTCAGTGATAAGGAAGAAAGCACACTGTAGAGCAACTTTTTAAAAGATCAAAATTAATGCAAACAATATTCACAAAGAACAAGAAGTCAACGGCTGGCGGGGCGCACGCCTGCTTCAGACCACAGCGAAGGAGGCCGCGGAGGCGGGGCCGGCGGTAATGATCATTGTTTGTTAAAGTGATCAGGATTACAGTATTACATAATATATTTATAATAATAACAGTAGTTACTCTTGGTGTTATTTTTACGGAAGTTTTTATGAGGGCCTGGGGTAAGAAGTGAGATCTTTAAACAACCATTTCTGGAGATAGGCCACTGTAATTTTTGGCATTTAATCCAGAGGAAATTCAGAGAACTGAGTGCCTCTCCTACAACAAATGCCGCTCATTTCCACCCACTTGTCCGTGTGAACAGGATCTCTCAGCGCTTCCGTTTATGACAATTATGAATTGAAGCTGATGCTGAACCCTGCCTTATGCTCGCAATAAGTAATATTCACTCATGGGTACACGAGCAGCAGTGCATCTACGTGGGAGAATACTTCTCTAAAGAAAATGTTTTATTATTTAGTAATTAATTGCTAAAGTGTATAATATATTGAAACTGTTTTGATTGAGTGCTACTAATACCTAAATCTAAGACACCAGTGACAGAGCTCTCCCCACACTTCCAGAGGGGCTTAGCCCCTAGGTGACATTAAGAGCCTTGTGATCAAATCAATTTGAGAAACTCTTCCTACTATAGTTTCTTAGAGCCATGTTGCATATTGCTTGTTGTATATGAACACATTAAAGGCTCTGATAAGTTCTGCAGAGGAGCCTGTTGGATGCCAGCCAGCATTGCTCAGACTTGTTTCTGTTGTTTGTTCACGCCTTCCATCCACACGCCCTTAACATACCCATAAAAGACCTTTTGTTTGGGGAAATGTCAAATTAGTTATTTAATTCTCAAAACAAGCCTTGAAAGTCAAGAGTCATTTTTTGTTTTCAAGATCTGAGGCTCAGAGAGGCAAAGTAACAGAGCCGGCACTAACCCAGGTGTCCTCACTTCACCCTGTGATTCCCTTGTTAACTCAGATCACTTGTCAGGGGTGAGGGGTGCTGGGCTTGGGGAGTTTCTCAAGCTAATTTCTGAGGCCAAGGGGTGGGGACAGGGAAGCCAGAGGTCACAGGAGGCAGCAGAGGGGTTGGTAGCTGTGTGTCTGGAGACACAGACCCCTGAGCAGGGAGCCTGGTGAATCCGGAGGGACTGTTGGGGCAGGGTGGGGGGTGGGAGGAGGGCAGGGACTGGGGAGGGCAGGGTTGCAGACAGAAGTGGGGGAGGCGGAGCCTGCCATGGGAGCCCCTGAGCAGGGTTTTGAAACTTGAGGGCCCAAAGTTAGCCTAGGATTGCCTTCTTCCTGGCCCTCCGCAAGGCCCAGGAAAGAACGAATGAAACCTCCTTTAGAGAGCATCTACATTCTTGGTCTGTTTTTTTCTCCCTCTAGCCACCTGGCCACCTTTCCTCCATTAAAAGGAACTGGGAAAACCACTTCACACAGAGACCCTAGGATCTACAATTATCCCTCCCTTACCCAAACCCAGTTCTCTCTGGGAGCCCATCTATTCCAGCTGTGGGCAAAATGAATTTGCACTAAGGTATACAAATCTGATGGAAGGCCTAGTGAGCTAGCAGGCCCAGAATGACTGTAATGGTGTGATGTTCAATCTGAAGTGTTTCCATTCAAATATTCATGAACACCTCGCCCTGTGCTGGGTCTGCAAAGGTGACCAGGAGACTAGGTCCCACCGGCACGGGGCTGGGAGGTGTTTCTGGGCAGAGAAACCTTTGTCAGGTGAAAGGGAAAGCAGGTGAGTGGAAACCCCTGCCCTGGAGGGTCAAACCTGAGCTAGCTGTGACCCACCTGCGCAGCCCCAGTACACCTTTTACCCCCCTGGTCTCAGTCTCCTCCCCTGGACTTTGAGGAGCTGGGAGATGACCTCTAGACCCTTCCAACACTGGGGTGGAGGACAAGGAAGTCCCTCCTCCCCTGAATTCACCCCCAAATTCTCAAAGATTGGGCTTTAAATGGTTAGGCTAAACCCCAGAGAATCACCTCCCCCACTTCCCTGTGTCCCTCTGAGACCCAGATCCCTACCTGAACGGCCACGGGGAGTAGGGTCTGCCCTCCCCACCATGGCCACTGTTGCCCTCCTGCCAGGCCGGGTCCATCCCAGCTGCTGCCCCCAGTGAGAATGAGGCAGGGTGCCTCTGGTGACCCGTTATCCCTCCCTCTCTGGGCGGGGCCAATGGGAGGAGGGGCTCTGTGGCCAGGCCCACCCCTTCCCAGGCCCCCAGGCCTGCAGGCAGGAGGGATGGAGGGTGAAGGTAGGACTGCTGGGGACCTAGGATGTCGGTGGGATGGGCATGAAGACCTTCAGGGATCCGTCAGTGATTCCTCCAAGACACTGGGGGTTAGTTTAGGACTTTAAGGGTCCAAGAAGGCAGGGTGACTTGGGAGGGGCCCATGAGGACCAAGGGCCTGGGAGGCTGGGAGTCTGAGAGGCCTGGGCCAGCGTCTGAGGGGGATTTATAACTGAGGAGGCCGGAGGGGAGCTTCCCCCAACCTCAGGGCAGTGCGAACCCACACGTGGAGCTGAGGCCGATGGACAGATCGCAGGGTGGGCTGGGAGCCTTTGGAGCCTCGAGGACGTGGCTTGAGCCAGGCGAGGACTACAGGGAGGCCTGTTCCAGGCTGGCCCTATACTGGACAGACCCAAGAGGCTCTGGGGACCTGCCTCCAGATTCGAGATATTCTACAAAAAGTCACCGTGGCCTGGTCTGTTTCACTGTAGCCAGCCTGCTATCCTGATCACAAGAAATTAGACTAGTGCTGATGGCTCAGTAGCGGGCCCCCCATGAGAGGTGGCCAGGAGGGGGCTTGCCTGAGGGTCTCTCCAATGAGGCAGTTCCAGATTGGGTGATAGCAAGTCCCAGGATCCCAGCCCGGTCCTGGGCAGTACAGATGCCTGGTGGATTCTAGCTTGCAGCAGCTGGGAGGGGGTAGGGCTGGGCTTTGGGTGGAGGTGGGGGAGGGGGACCGTGACTTTGAAGAGTCCTTCCAGCCCTGTCTACTTCTAAGTTCCCCTACTCCCATCTACTCCTCCAAGGCCGATGCTCTCTCCACTAGACTGCCCCGGCCGCTGAGGGAGGTAAATTGGGGAAGTTAAAAACCAGCACATAAGAGAAATGTCCTTAAAAATTACAGGGGAGATTTTAAAATTGAATTTAAACAACCCCCCATGTCTATCGGAAAATGGAGACGCTAGATTGGGAAACCAATAGTCCTGGACATCTAGTACTTCTTTTACTTTTGCTGGATCAAAATTATTTTAAAAAGTTTTTTCACAGGTGCTGCCAAGCCATTCTCTGAGGAGGCTGCGCCAGCTGATCCTGCCCCCACTGCAGAGCGAGGGCGCCTGTTTCGGCAAAGCCTGGCCCGCACAATGCTATCACACTGTGTGGCATCTGTTAATTCGGTAAGTAAAAAAATTGTATCTCAGCCCTGGCTGGTGTAGCTCAGTGGATGGAGCGCGGGCTGGGAATCAAAGTGTCCCAGGTTCGATTCCCAGCCAGGGTACATGCCTGGGTTGCAGGCCATAACCCCCAGCAACCGCACATTGATGTTTCTCTCTCTCTCTATCTCCCTTCCCTCTCTAAAAATAAGTAAATAAAATCTTTAAAAAAAAAAATTGTATCTCTTAGCTTTAATGTATATATTTCTCTTACTGTGAGTGAGGTTAAGCATCTTTTCATATGTTTAAGTGTTTTTTTTCCTGTTCATATCCTTTGCCTATTTTTCTATTGGGTTGCTCATTGATTTCTATATTAAAAAAGTTAGCCCTTTGCCTGATTATGTGACAATTTGTTTACATGGTTGATTTAAAAAAATTTTTTTATTTTGTCCCCTGGAAATTTAAAAATGTGTATATGGTAAATTTTTTTAAAATTTTATAGAAATTAAAAAACTCTGTTTCATGGGTACTGCATGAAACTTAGAAATTTAGGGGTATGCACTAGACCTTTGAAAGGTCTATCCACTGGGCCCTGGCTGGTGTAGCTCAGTGGATTGAGCGCAGGCCTGCAAACCAAAACATCGCTGGTTTGATTCCCAGTCAGGGCACATGCCTGGGCTGCAGGCCATATCTCCCCAGTATGGGGTGTGCTAGAGGCAGCCATACATTGGGAAAAAAAGAAAAAAGAAAGAAAGGTCTATCCACGTCAGGATTATGTAAGTTTTCCCCATGTGTTTCTTTAGTTCTTTCTTTTTTTTTCTTTTTTACATTTTATAAACATATCAAGTTTATCCATTTTTCTGTTGAAGAACAACTTTGTCGTTTCCCAGATTTTGCTGTTGCTGCGATGAACACACATCCGAGGTGTCATCTGGTGGGTTTCACTGCCCAGTGTTGTCTTGGGCTGGTTTCTCCAGGAAACAGATTTGGAGGTTCACCACAGGGTGCTGGCTTGGGAGTGTTCTTTGGAAGGACACCTGCAAGGAATTGAAGGAAGTGGGACGGGGTACGGGGAGAAGCTGAACTGCAATGCAGTTGTAGTAGATACTTCTGCTCTGGGGCTGGGATGGTCCAGCATGTTGTCCCAAACTGGGGCAAAGAAGCGTGACCTTATATCCAGGCTGGGTATAGGCTGCCCTGGGGCAGAGGGGGAATGCTCATTCTGGGCAAGTCAGCTCCCTTCAGAAAGGGCAATTCCTGAAACTCAGCTGCGAGCTCAGCAGCCAACTCTCCCAGCAGCATGGAAATGAGTGCCTGGGTCCTAAGGGGTGGAACGGGGGTGGGAGGGGTGGTGGTGGGGAGGGCCCACCACATCTACAGGAACATTTTAAAAAATATATTTTATTGATTATGCTATTACAGTTGTCCCATTTCCACCCCTTCACGCCCCTCCACCCTGCACACCCTCTCCCACCCACATGTCCTCACTTTAGTTCATGTCCATGGGTCATACTTGTAAGTTCTTTGGCTTCTACATTTCCCATACTATTCTTGCCCTCCCCCTATTTTCTACCTACCATCTATGTATCTAGGTACTTATTTTCTATACCTTTTCCCCCTCTCTCCCCGTCCCACTCCCCTGTTCATAACCCTCTATGTGATCTCCGTTTTTGTGGTTCTGTTCTTGTTCTAGTTGATTGCTTAGTTTGTTTTGGTTTTAGGTGTGGTTGTTAATAATTGTGATGTGAGTTTGCTGTCATTTTACTGCATGTTTTTGTCTTTTTTCTTAGATAAGTCCCTTTAACATTTCATAAAATAAGGGCTTGGGGATGATGAACTCCTTTAACTTGACCTTATCTGAGAAGCACTTTATCTGCCCTTCCATTCTAAATGAAAGCTTTGCTGGATAGAGTAATCTTGGATGTAGGTCCTTGTCTTTCATGACTTGGAATACTTCTTTCCAGTCCCTTCTTGCCTGTAAGGTCTCTTCTGAGAAATCAGCTGCCAGTCTGATGGGAACTCCTTTGTAGGTAACTGTCTTCTTTTCTCTTGCTGCTTCTAAGATTTCTCTCCTTCATTTTTACCTTGGCTAATGTAATTATGATGTGCTTTGGTGTGTTCCTGCTTGGGTTCAACTTCTTTGGGACTCTCTGAGCTTCCTGGACTTCCTGGAAGTCTATTTCCTTTGCCTGAATGGGGAAATTCTCCTTTATTATTTGTTCAAATAACTTTTCCACTAGTTGCTCTTCCTCTTCCCCTTCTGGTACCCCTATAATTCGGATGTTGGAATGTTTCAAGATGTCCTGCATGTTCCTAAGCCTCTCCTCATTTTTTTGAATTCTTGTTTCTTCATTCTGTTCTGGTTGAATGTTTCTTTCTTCCTTCTGGCCCACACCATTGATTTGAGTCCCAGTTTCCTTCCCATCACTATTGTTTCCCTGTACATTTTCCTTTATTTCACTTAGTGTAGCCTTCATTTTTTCATCTAATTTGTGACCAAATTCAACCATTTCTGTGAGCATCCTGATTACCAGTGTTTTGAACTGTGCATCTGATAGGTAGGCTATCTCTTCTCCATTTAGTTGAATTTCTTTTGGAACTTTGATCTGTTGTTTCATTTGGGCCATTCTTTTCGTGACGCACCTGTTATGTAGTGAGGGGGTAGAGCCTTACGTGTTCACCAGGGTGGAGCAACCCACATCACTGAGTTATGACCTGTTTGTGGGGGAGGGGTCTGAGAGGGAACAGTGGCACTTGCTCTGCTCTCTGCCAGTTTTCAGTCACTTCTGCTGATTCCCCCAAGCAAATTGGGTCTTTCTGGTGCTGATTGCCAGGTGGATGGGTTTGTGTACGTTCTAGGACCCTGTGGGTCTCTCCTACAAACTCTCCTGTGAGGCTGGGAGTCTCTTCCGGCACCTCAACCCCCACAGGTGTTTTCAATTGGTGTTTTGAGGCTTTATTTCCCTGTGCTGGGACCCTGGGTTGCGTGATCAGTCTTGCTCCCCTGGTTTATCTGTGCACGAATGTGGGACCACCCAGTCTGCCAGCCGCCTTGCATGCTGCGCCCCTCCACAATCCACCGCCTCACCGGGTCTGTCCGCTGCCACCCAGCGCCAGGGTCTGCCAGCCGCTGCTTTTTTTGCTGCGACCCCTCTCTGCTGGACTGCCCAACTCAGTCCCTCCTACCGGTCTGGATGAATGTGTCTATTTTAACTCCTTGGTTGTCGGACTTCCATATAGTTCAATTTTCTGTCAGTACTGGGGTTTTTTTGTTCCTAAATTTTTGTTGTCCTTCTTTTGGTTGTGCAAGGAGGCACAGTGTGTCTACCTATGCTTCCATCTTGGCTGGAAGTCCCACAGGCACATTTAACTTCAGTGATTTTGCTGAGTTGTTTTTCAGGTTGTGTGTATAAACATCTGCACTATATGAGAGTTTGTATTGCTGTTATTTCCACTTCCCATTTTCTATCTTTATTTTCCTGTACTAATTGCAGGATAATTTCTCCAGGTCTTTCTTGGTGTGCAAAAATGATCTCTCTGGGTATTTCTAGTCTTTTTTTTTTTTTAAAGATTTTATTTATTCATTTTTAGAGAGGGAAGGGAGGAAGATAGAGAGAGAGAGAGAAACATCAATGTGCAGTTGCTGGGGGTCATGGCCTGCAACCCAGGTATGTACCCTGACTGGGAATTGAACCTGCGACACTTTGGTTTGCAGCCTGAGCTCAATCCACTGAGCTACGCCAGCCAGGGGTCTTTTTTATTTATTTATTTTTTTAACTCACTGAGTTTTCTTTTTTCTGGAAGTCCCAGGTATTTCTTTAAACATATTATGTCTTTTTTCCTTAAAAAGCAAATTATTCCTTTCTTATAGTTTTTCTTTGTATGTTTAAGAATATGAAACCTCTCCTATACTATAATCAATGGCTCTACTTCTTTGAAGCCCCAGGGCTCTAACCTCACTGGTGGTTGTGTCTGTGTGTTTCCCCGTGGGCTCGTTTCCTCACACCCGTAGTTTTGGAGGAGCTCCGTGCTGCCTGCACCTGAGCTCGGCAGAGGCTTTGTGTCTGCTCCTTAAAGCCTGCCCAGGGGGTTCCCCTCTTTTTCTTTTCTTCCTTTGTCCTTTTCTATTTTAAGATTTTATTTATTCATTTATTTATTTTAAAGAGGGGAAGGGGGGAAGGGAGGAAGAAAGACTGGGAGAGAAACGTTGTGTGAAACATCAATTGGTTGCCTCTTGTATGACCCCAACAGGGACCCAGTCTGCAATCCAGGCCTGTGCCCTGGCTGGGGATGGAACCAGTGACTTTCCACTTTGCAGAACAACACCCAGCCGACTGAGCCACCCCAGTCAGGGCAGGCCCCCTCTTTCTCTTTTTCTCCTTCCTTCCTTCCTTCCTTCCTTCCTTCCATCTATCCATCCATCCTTTTTTTCTTTACTTTTTTATTTCCTAAGAATTGTGTAAAATCATTGCAAAGATAGTATATTTTAATTCTCTTAAGGCTGCTTTCTTCTTTTTTAGTCTCAATATTTGCTTCATTTGTCCTGACATCATGAAAAAGAGATCAGGTGACTCTACCGATTGTCCCCAAGGTTTTGCCCCTGGGTAGGAAGCAGAGCCCAAGGCCCTGGGTCCATGTAGACCTGGCAACGCCTCTTCTTGGCTGAGTGACCCAGGCCGCGCTGTGCTTTGTCACTGCACCGCTCGTAGGGTTGTGGTGAATTGGAGGTGATACATGCACAATGCCTGGCACACAGTAGGTGCTTAATATAGAACATCCCTTAGCGATGGTAACAGCAGGTTCCAGGTAACAAGAGAACATGGGTGCCGGCACTTAGCCTCCCCTCTCTGAACTGAGTTGTTATTTCGTGCCCTGTTATATCCCTGGAGCACTGGGCAGAGGGCTGGCCCTGCGCCACCGAGCCACAGTCCTCCACTGTTTTCCTCCCACCTGATGGTGTGGGAGGGTAGGGAGGTGGGAAAAATAAACCAAGCAAACTAGAGGAAGATTCCATCATAAGCAAGGCTTCCGCTTCAGAGGTGCCCGTGTTCCAAGCATTCCTCCTCCTCTTTCCCTCCTCTTCCCCGGGGACTGTCGCTCTCCTGGCTGAGATGAACTATGGGGACCTGACAGTTTGGCTGGTTCTGGCCGGCGGCCAGCGAGAGAAAACAGGGTCAGACTTGACCACCACCTTAGTCTGTGAGTGCCTGCGCGCCCCCCCCACCCCCCGCCCTCCGGCCCTGCGCTTTGGGCCGCTGCGTGCATTTTGTGCTCATCATTTGCTGGCTCTTGGCTCTTCCACTTGCTCCTCCATCCCACAGGGGCTGGGAGTCTGCAAACTACATTCCCTAGACTCCCTTAGCTATTTTTTTTTTTTTAGTGGGAGGTACAGGCAAGGGACTGGAAGACAGGGAGAAGGGAGGCACTGTCCCTCCACCCCAAACTGATGGCACTTGTGGCAGGAGCAGCTGAGTTTGAGCTCCAGCCTTCTTGCTCAAGTGGCCCAGTCCCAGGGTGGTGGAGCAGCAGCGGTGGTGGCCACTGGCACCCTGGCAGCCCGAGATGCACAATGAGCGTGAACTGCTTCTAGTCAAACCAGCAGGCGGCTCGGGCTCCTGGGCTTCAGCAGTGTTGGTGGGTATTTTAGCCTCAGTGGCCTCCTGATAACATTTTCTGTCCAGTCCTGGGGGTGAGTGGCTTCCTGCAGTTACCAATGCCAGGATCTTTCAGTCCTTTCAATATTTTTGTAACGATTCCCTGGAGTCAACTCCCCATTTTGGAATATTTAGCAGTGACTGTTTTCTGGCTGGACAAGCACCAAGACGCAGCCTGACCTTGCTTCACACTGCAGGCGAGCCTACTGGTTGCCAAGGGCTGGGTGCCCTGGAGCCTCTGTGGAGACAGCACCCCAGAGAGTAAAGGAGAAAACTGGGGTGTTGACGAAGGAAGAAAACCCTGATCGTTCATGTGGGCACCAAACTGACAGTGAACGACAGGCTTTGGGTTTGCAAGGCCCGCATTCTGCCCTCAGCCCAGGGTGGACAGCCACTCTGAGACCCTTCAGAGACCCTCGCCCTGGCCTCGGTCTGTCAGAGAGTGTCTTTCTGCCTTACACCCGCAACCCCCCGCAGGGTAGGGGTGCATCCTCTCTGTGCTCCGCAGCCCTTGCTGACAGAGGAGCAGCAGCGAGCAGCGGAGTGAGGGGAAGCCGGGGAGCGCCCGCCAGCCAGACTCTGCTGGCCCCCCAGTCCCACTTGCCCGACTGTCTCCGCCCCTGTGCAGCGGGCACGGAGGGGAGAAAGACACAGCAGCCCCCCAGGAAAACACGCGGAGAACTGAGTCAGCCTAAGTCAACTCTTAAATAATTAGTTCCCATTTATTTAAAGTTCCACCAGTCTGTGTACACTATTTATATTAAAAACACAGGAAACGGGGGCTCCTAGCAAAAATATACATTTCCATTTTGGAGATTGTTCGGACACTGAGAAGAGTTGTACTCTCAGCACTAAGGCGGGAGGGGACCCCCAGCCCGCACCCCTGGTCAGCCGTGGGTGGGATGGGAGAGGGAAGAATCTTGCCAGCAGGCAGTGATCCTGGGGCAGGAGGGCCACAGCACCGGCAGGGACCGACCTGGGGTTTGCCCTTGCTCTAGGGCATTTCCCACCAGGGCTGCAGTCAGACAGAAAGGCCCTTTCCAAGGAGGATCACAGGACCCAGGAAGCCTGGGCTCTAACCCCAGGTTCTCAGAGACCCTAGTCAGCCTCTCCCTGCTCGGGCCAGCTCCCTCCCTGCAAAGGCAGCCTGGGCCTGCCCTCCTGCTCAGGCGGCACCACAGGCCGTGCTTCAGCACCCTGTCTGTGGCACTGGGAGGGGTGGGGGGCGGGTAGGGTGCAGAAGACCCTGTCACTAGGGGCTGCGCAGGGCGGGGTTCCAGGTGACCAGCTGGGCTGAATACCGGGAAGGGGAGGGCAGCAGAGCTGTTGGGACAGACAGATGTCTCAGTAAATAGGCTCAGTTCATCCCCGGCACGTTCCCCTGCGAGCAGGTGCTGGGCTGACTCACAGGACACGGCTGCCGACCAGAGATCTGGCCCAGCCCTGGGAGTGGGCTCAGCCCTGCCTGCCCACCTGCAGGCCCCTCTGGGGGCAACCCGCCTGGGGGTCGGGGGCTGCAGATAAAGTGAATTCAGTGCTTGTGCTGGAGTGGCGGCTCCAGGAGTGTGTGGGGCATGAGCGTCTCCTGCCTGGACAGAGCAACTGTTGTGGGTGAGGCCAGGCCTGGCCCTGGGGAGGGAGGTGACGGCCGTGGCACTGACAGGCGGGCCGAGGCTGCTACAGACGGGTGGGCGGGTGAGTGCTGATGGGGGGCTACCCCCGAGGCCTGCTCACTGCTTCCCCACCAACCACTAACTCCCTTGAGACTCGCTCCTCTTCATGGGGGTGTGGGGCTCCCACCTGCAGGGAACCCACCTCCTTCCAGGCTGGGGACTGGTCCCCCAGCAGCCAGCGCAGGGGCCATCAGCAACACTGGCCTGGAAGACAGGCGAAAAGAACAAAAAGCGTGTTGGTGGGAGCAGGGCTGGAGGGGCTAGGGGGCGCCAGCCTCAGCCTTGGGAGGGCCGACGGTCTCAGGAAGGCATCCTGGCCTTCAGGGCAGGGGCGCAGTGACAGGGGCCACTGCTGAGCCGGCCCAGGTGCTGTTCAGCTTCCCCAGGAAGCTGGGCCCAGGGCTTAGTGTTTCTCTGGAGGGCTCCAGTCCTTGCTGTGAAGACGGGGGCAGCACGGGGCCCCTGCCCCCGTCGGTGAGGGTCGGTGCAGAGGGCTGGCCCTGCTCCCTCCGCACCGGGGCAGGGGCGGAAGCAGAGGTCCTGTTCTATGCTGCTGGTGAAATGACACAAACTGTCTCAAAGAAAGAGAAAGAGGCACACACACGGGGACGGGGAGAAAGGGAGGGCGAGGGAGGAAGGAAAAGGGAAAGCTATGGGAAGGAAGAGAAGGAGCAAAGACATTAGAGAAGAAAGAGGAACTGAGAAAGAGGGAGAGGGGGAAGGGAAATTGGGGAGGGAGGCGAGGGTCTGTTCACGTGAGGGTGTGCGCCTGCTGCCCCGGGCGGCGGCAGCCAACAGGAACGTCCCGTGGTGGCCCCGTCCCGCCGCTGTCCCCCTGCCCCTGGCTCCCAGCTCCTGGAGGCCTGCTGGGAGGCCTGCTGGGAGGCCTGGGCGAGCCCTTCAGTACATGTCCTTGTAGATCTCCTGGAGCAGGGGGTGCAGCGAGGTCTCCGTCTCGGTCTTCTTGATCCGCTGCATCATCTGGGCGTGCTCGGTGACCAGCTGCCGCAGGTCAGCCATCTTCTGCAGCAGCTTGGGGAAGAGGTACTGGGCATCGGGGTGGTTGGCGTGCAGGTGGAACTCGAGGGCACGCAGGATGGTGTCCTGGATGGCCTCCACCTGTGATACGTTCATGAGGCCTGGCCGGTCTGTGGGGACACAGGCAGGGGTGTGGGAGGGAGTGGGCACGCTCCAGGGGTCTCAGAAGGGCAGAGGAGCTCCCCTAGCCCACCCTGCATGGGGGACCTGGCCCAGGGGCGGCGGGCCTCCTCGCTGCGGCGGCCCCAGCTCCGTCCTGCCAGCGATTGCCTCGCTGAGCATCCTCAACCCCCATTTTCCTGACCGGTCAGTGCAGCGTCACGGTTATGAGACTCACTGCCTGATCCACACCCTGGCCCCGCAGGACCAGTGAGGCTCTAGGCAAGCCCCTCAGCCCCTGGCCTGTCCCTTCCCTGTAACCCGGGGACACAGGAGTGCCTGGGCACAGGGACGATGTGAGGGTCAAATGAGGGACTGGCTAGGGAAAGGAGCTAGAACCAGGCCTGGCTCGCAGTAGCTCCTGGCCGCTGTCAGCATGATTCGTATTACAATGACTGTGTTGGAACAGAAAATGTTGGTTGGTAAAACACAGAAAACTTCGCCGCCACCGGAAACAGCCCCTATGGCCATGCTGGTGCACGACCCTTCGGTCTTTTTCCTGTCTCACCTGCACCTACATGGGACAGAGCTGCCCCCCTGATGTACGGTTGGTGCCTCGCACGACCCACTGCCATCATCACAAGACGCCCCCCCTGTGGCGCACACTCAGGCTCAGCACCCTACAGGAGGGCCCGGCCCTCAGCGGGGCTGGCTGTGTTGGGCCGGCCCCCCCGGCCCCACCCTCACTTACCTCCACACAGAATGATGGCCGCGATGAAGAGAGCCAGGTCACTGTCATCAAGTTCCAGGGCATTGAACTTGACAGCAAACTCGAACTTGGGCTCAATGATATCGCTGAAGGGCTTGCGGAGGCTGCGCAGAAACTCACGGGTGACAAAACCAGTGCCGTTGGCCACCAGCAGCCCATCCTTGTTGACAATGGAGGCCAGCATGGCGAAGATGGCCTCATGCACACCGTACTTGAGAAGGGTCACCTGGTCGTTGAGGAAGAGGTTGCCGAAGCTGGGGATGCTCTTGGCGAACTCGGTGAGCTCACGCACAGTCTCCACCGTGGTGCACTGGCAGCGGTAGAAGACGTGCACGCTGATCTCCTTGTAGGGCGGCAGGCCGTTCACCAGCTGCTTCCACACCAGGCCCTTCTCTGCCTGCCACAAGGTCTCGATGTCGTGGATCACAAAGGGCTGAAAACCAGGCCCCATTAGAGGCCAGGCCCTGGGGCCCCTGCCCATGTGCTCCCCATAGCCCCTGGCCGTACAGTGGAGCTGGGGAGAGAGGGATCTGGTTCTCCCAGGAGTTAGGCGGGCGGCCTCGGGGCCCGGTGCCAGGGCGGTGACACTCACCGCCGTGTGGCTGGTCTTGCCGGTGAGGATGCCGCGGGCCTTCTTTTTGGTCATGTTGAAGTTTTTCAGGTAGGCACTGTAGATGTGCTTGGAGAAGGCCTTCAGGTCAGCCACCTGTGGGTTGTGCTGGCTTCCCTCACTCGCCGTCAGCCCTGCCACCAGCTTCCTCTTCTCAGCCTCCGGCATGCGGCCAAAGCGGATGGCTATACGGGGAGCGGGGGGACAATCGTTAAGGAGTCCACGCAGGTGCCAGCCCCTCTGACCTACTCATCCCTCTACAGGTGTGCGGGCCAAAGATGGAGACACATTTTAAGCCCAAGGCCCTCAGAAGCCCTAGGGGCAGCGAGCTGGGATGGTGGGGAACCCCTCCAGGATGGAAGCTCTAGGGGTGCAGGACCCTGTCTTCCCAGTGCAGGGCACACAGGCCCTCACTCACAGTGACTGCCCCGCATTGCTGGAGGGAGGCGGTGCTGGTGGCAGCTGGGAAGACGGCTGTGGCGCCAGAGGCCTGGGCCCGAGCTCCAGCGCTCAGCAGCTTGCAGACAACCCAGTGACTTCAGGCAGGCTGCTTTATCTTCTTTTTTCATTAGAAAAATGGGGCTGACACTTAAATCTCACTGGCTTATCAGAACAATTAAATAATTCCCATTGTAAGCACTTAAAAACTGCAGTCATTAGCAAGGGAACAGGAAACAAGTCCAGCTTCTCTCAAGAAAAAGCGAGAAGAATTCAGTCAGCTCTGAGGTCTCTGGGAAATGCCTTCACTCAGCCAAGGAACGGGCCTTGGGCAGATACGGACTGAGGGGAGGGGTCAACCCCCAGGCCTGCCAGGCGCCACCTCCTGAAAGAGCTGCAGCCAGAGCGCTTAGGTCCTGCCACCCTCTGAGATGCAAGGCAGTTAGGGTATCCGTGGGTGAGGACATTTAAACAGCAGGCTCTCCCTGTCCTCTGGGGGTCTGAGCCGGAGGGGCAAGGAGGGGGCAACACCCTTCCCTGTGGGGTCTGAAGACGAGACTCTGCAGGAGGCCGAGAGCGCAGGGCAGGGCAGGCTGTCTCCCGGGAGTGGCTGGCCTCCAGGACACTCCTGCCTCGCTCCTGGCAGCAGAAACACGTGGTCACTTCCTGGCTCCCACCTGCCCTCCATAACCAAGAGGGGCTGAGGGGATGCCAGGCCTTTGTGGTGGCCTTTCATGCTGTGCCAGGCCACTGAGACAGCCTTGAGGTCCTGGGGGCGGTGTTTCCAACAGCAGTGGGGCTGGGGTCAATTCCCACTTCCCTCGGGGCCAGAGAGGTGGTGACTGCCCTGGCCTGGGACCCGTGGTGGACACTGGGCAGCCTGGGGGAGGCAGATCTTGGGCTGGCTTGTGCTGGCTCCAAGACTCCGGGTCCAGAGCAGCAAGGTCAGCAGCTGACACTTGGCAGTGCCTACGGCGTGCCAGGCACAGCTGAGGGCGCCCCCTTTCTAGGCTCCCTGAGACCGGCTCTAAGCTGCCCAGGTCGGCTCTCACCGTTGTGCGACATGCCCAGCGCCAGGCATTTCTGGAAGCGGCAGTACTGGCACTTATTGCGGTTCTTCTTCTGGATCTTGCAGCTCCGCTCGCACTTCTCGTATTCCAGCTTCATGCGGATCGTCCGCCGGAAGAAGCCCTGAGGGACAGTGCACGGGGAGGAAAAGCCACAGGGAAGGGACAGCCTGAGGGCCTGCTGCCCACTGGGGCCCCGCTGTGCACACAGATGTAAGAGTCCTGACATTCAGAAGGAGTGGGGGATTCTTCTGGAAGGGAGTAGAAGGGAGGTAAACAGCAACACACACATCTGTGCTCAGCAGGAATATTATCCTATAGTTGCTTTTTTGAAATAGTTAAAATAATACACCACATTTACTTTAAATACTTCTTTGTTAATCTGGTAAACTACACCATGACTAACTTGATTTATTCCTAATTGTAACCGGTTCTATGTTTTTTAGGTTTAGTAAAATAATGTGAAATTTTGATGGGTGTGCAGTTAGGAGGAAGAACCCAAAAGCACCACTAAAAAAAAGAATGTAACAATTCTTCGCCTCCCCCCAAAGAGTTCCCTTCAGGCTTTGGAGTGCAGACACCCCCGACCTCGGGAAGGCTCAGGAAGACGCCTCAGCCCAAGCCCTGGGTTCGGTCCACCTGTCTTTTCCAGCCAGGTCCCCAGGGGGCGCATGTAGCCCAGGGAGTCCAGGTAAGTGGCTGCATCAGCGCTGCAGGTGGCCAGCAGGGCAGTCCTGACATGGGAACCCCTCTCTCCAGTAGGGCAGCCCTGACACGGGAACCCCTCTCTCCAGCAGGACCAAGAGCGGAGGCTTGGAATGGGCCCCAGACCCTGGCTGTGGCCCAGGCAGGAATTCCACAGTGGGTATATTCAGGGACCTGCCCCCTCGGCAGGGAAAGCCTTTTTGGCAGGTTAACTTACCATGTGACCACAGCCCTGCCGGCTGGCCAGCACCCCCCGCTGCCCATACCTTGCACCCCTCGCACGCGTGAACGCCGTAGTGGAAGCCTGATGCCTTGTCCCCGCACACGCGGCACTCCATGTTGAGGCTGCCACACGGAGCCCCGTCGCAGCCCGTCTGCAGCTGGTCCAGCAGCGAGGGTGGGGAGGCGCTCCGGGAGAGGTCTGTGGACACAGTGTGGGGGCTTCATGTTCTGCCGGGCTGGGCCCGTGCGCTTCTCTCTCACGGCCTCAGCTCAGCCAAGAGCTGTGTGGCTGTGGAAGTCAGCCTTTCTGAGGACCAGTTTCTTCACCTAGAATGTAGGGTTAGACAGCTTCTCTGGGAGGATGGCGCCGTTCCCAAAGCATTCCCCCAGAGCTGACCCCCAGCAGGTGTTCCAGAAATGGCGGCAGCTACTGCCTGGGGCAGGTCGGAGCCCCCGTGGGCTGAACTCACCCTCGGGGAGGAGAGGGTGTGGAGGGATGGTTGTGTCTGGGGAAGGGGAGGAAGCAGACGGAATCTCTTCAGATTGTCCCTAGAAGTGGCCCTGTCGGGGTCCCATGGAACGTGTTTTGTGCAGACGGCAGAGTGCAGACCTCTGCCGAACCCCCTCCACCCAGGAGATCTGATTTGTGCACGGACTCCAGAGATGCTGGCGGGGGTGGGGGGGGTGGGGAGGGGCGTCCACACACATGGCCCAGGATGGCCATGAATATGGCCCAACACAAACTCGTAAATTTATTTAAAACATGAGATTCTTTTTGTGATTACATGTCGCAATGTATTTAACATGTGGCCCAAGATAACTCTTCTTCCAGTGTGGCCCACAGAGACCAAAAGGTTGGACTCCCCTGCAAGGATCTCCCAAGAAGCTGAAATTCATTCCCATGAAACTTGCTCACGTAGAAAGAGTGCAGGTATCAGTCACACTGGCTAGGCAGCACACTGAATTCCACGAGTGTTTTTCAATTAAACGTACGGATGTTTGAACCAGGTGCTGAGTGTCGGGGAGGAAAGCAGTCAGCCGCGGCAATGGCCTCAGGGTACACACGCCATCAGGCGACTCAGTAAGAAGTGCCGGAGCCTCTCCTGAATCCCTGCCTTGGACACGCGGAAGTGAGGGCCTCCCTCGGAAAGGGCACCTGCCCTGAGCCCCCGTCTCCTGACCGCCAGCCCAGGGCTGCGTGACCCGCGCTGCCTGTCCTGCCTCTGCCACACTTGCCTGCCAATCTGCTCTCCTCTGCTCTCTTCCCTGACGACCGAGCAACACCCTTGGGGGCAGGGTTCGAACCTCAAACCAGGGAACTGGTGGGTTTGAGCGGAAAGCTCTTAGGAGGACCCAAGCCATGGCAATAAGCCCAGACTTAACACTTTCTGCTTCGCAAAAGAAACAATTTTCCTCACCACGGAGTAACCTCCGAAGTGCACTCCACTTCTACATCTCCCTCCCGCTCCCCTCCTCCCCTGAGGTCCCAGGGCACAGGAGGAAAGCCTCCAGTCTCCGCCAGCCCCCATCCCGGACACAAAGGGAGCACAAGCACCAGCCCACAGCAGAGAACCGCCGCCTGCTGCCCTCCCTGGCAGACGAGGGCAGGGGTAACGAAAGTCCTCGGTTCCTAAAACGGCCTGCCCTGTGCCAAGGACTTAGCTCCCAGTCATCCAAGGGGTGTACTCCGCCCCCCACCCCAGTCTACAGATGGGGAAGGGGGAGTGGGCTCCGAGACTGCAGCCTGGGAGGAGGGGGAGGCCACTTTGGACTGCTCTGTAACCTTTTTTGGGTAAATTTAAAGATGTAATTTATTTAGAGAGAGGGGAAGGAAGAAGAAGGAGAGGGGAAGAAACATCAATTGGTTACCTCTCACACACCCTCAACTGGGGACCTGGCCCACAACCCAGGCATGTGCCCTGACTGGGAATTGAACTGGTGACCCTTTGGTTTGCAGGCCAGCAATCTATCCACTGAGCTACACCAGTCAGGGCTTCTCAGCAGCCTTGACACACCCGATGGCCTATGTATTTCCGCCCTTCTGGAGCCCCCACTAGAACGTAAGGACCACAGGGCAGACACTCAGTGACTGTGGAATAAGCAGTCCTCAAGCTGCCAGGGTGTCCTGGCCTCAGCACCACCCGGCTGGGGGCAGCGCTGCTACTCCTGGAGGCATTAAACTGGGGCAGTGGAAGTCACGTTCCCAGTTGCTGGGAGGAGATGAGGCAGTGCAGAGACCCTGTGTAGAGACCAGCGCAGATGCTGGCTGAGGGGCTCCTGGCATTTCCTCCCCCGGACCATGTGGTCTGTGTGTATGGGCACTTTCCCCTCAGAGCTCCAAGCCCCTTCCACGGGCACCGATCACCTCAGAGTGTGCCCACCTTTCAGTGCTTCCCAGTTCTCCTGGCCCCGAGGCTCAGCAGGTGTCAGTCGTTTGGCTGCTCTTGGTGCTGCGTGTAGCAATGCCACCCTTTCTTTCTGCCTGCTGAAATGCATTCAGCGGACATTTGATGGGTACCTGCTGTGTGCAGGGCAAGACCCAGACCCTGCCCTCGACTAGATGAGGTAAGAAAACTACAGCACATCACAGAGAGTGGCCACGCCGTCCAGCTGAGGGGCAGGTGGGGTGGTGCAGGGCTGCGAAGGAGCTGCCACCTGGGCATGAGGTGGTCAGGGAAGGTGACTGCTCCCCTCTCTAGCTCAAGGGTGCACGCTTTGGATGACCTCCAAGCCGGCTTCCAGGTGCTCAGAGACAGCAGGCGCGGAATAATGCGGCTCAGGAGCCACGCAGCCCAACCCACCTCGCCTCAGTTTCCTGCTCTGTCAAAGAGGGATGGCAATGGTACCTGTCTCAGAGTCGCCTCCCTGTGAAGCACACAGGAGTTAATACAGAGAAAGCTCTTGGAACTTGGAAGTGCTGTGTAAATATCAGCATATGAGGGGGACCCCCCAAAACCCAGAATTTACTTATAAAAAATTATTTATTCTTACATGTTTAAACTTCAGTCACCTTCAAAGTACTCTCTATTAGATGCAATCAATACACTTATTGAGATTTTTTCTCCACTGCTCAAAAAAGGTTTTGAACTCGATTTTGATGCCGTTTAGTACTCATGCTGTTTTTTGTCTTTTTCCACACCAGAGAAACATTTCTCTTTGAGGACTTTTTTCATCCCAGTAAACAAACAAAAAAATTGCTCAGGGTGAGATTGGGTGAATAGGGAGGGCGGTGCATGAGGGTCATGCCATTTTTGGTCCAAAACTACTGAACACTCAGTGCAGTTATGAAATGGGCAAATGCATTGAAAGTCCCCCCCACCCAAAAATTCACTGAGGCAGAGTGCAGCCTCTCACAACACCACCAGCTGGTACACTAATACAAAAGAGTTCCTAGAACACTCACCTAGTGGGGGAAGCCTGTACTATAAGGGGCCTGCCCTCCAGATGATAAATCTGGGTTTTTCTGGGTCCCCCCTCATAAGTTCGGGTGATGCTCACTAGAAAGCTACAATCCTGCAGTTTCCCAGCGGTGTGCCCCACACAGACAGGGACTGTCCTTGCCTCTTCTCTTCCTTCTGGTTATCTCTCCCCCTATCCCCCCACAGCTTCACAGAAACCCAGGGTATGTGAATACATGGAGGGGATGTCTCTCTGCTGATGAGTCCTGGCACCCCCAGGACAAGACCTATCTTCCTCTCGTGTCATCTGGCCGGCTGCTGGTCCCTGGCTCAGGGGGTCAGGACTACCCCAAACCCTGGAAGAAGCCAAGATGCCCAAGCCCTACTAGCCACTTAGTCAGTCAAAGCTCTGGGTGCTGAGGAGAGAGCCGGGGCAGGAGTCACAGAGGGGCCTCAGTCAGCGGGGGACCCAGGAGATGTCCCGCCCCAGGTGGTGGACAGGAGCAGGCTGCTGAGCCTGAAAGCAGTCAGAAAGGCCTGGCAGTCTCGGTGATAAGGGCAGCCCCTGCCTATTTCAGGGGAATAAGAAAACACTAATAACTGACACACAAGGCAGAGAGAGGAAGGGGAGGGGAGGTGCTGGGGTGAGCAGAAGTGTATATACCCCACAGGGAGAGCTTTTGCTGAGGGGTGTACTGGGGATACTGAAGTGATGGTAACATGCAGGTGAGTTTTCCAAAGATAAAGGTTCTGTTTCTCCCTGATTAGCCACCTGGCTTAAGGGTTCACCCTCAAATCGCCATCACATCCTACCTGAAAGCAATGATGGCAGGGTGGCCCCATTCTAGGGAACAGGTTCTGAAGGCCCCCTTACCTCCCACGAGCTCTCAGTGGCAGACTGGGGTTCCAAGGCCCTCCTCCACACCAGCAGCCCCTGCCTTGGTGCCCCTGCCCATGCCAGGTGGAAGGGACCCTAGGCTCGCCGTTTAAAGGCTGTGTGCCTGCACAGCCACTCTGCAGCCAGCCCGGCGCCCTCCTCTGCTCTCAGGACATGCACTTGCTCGCCCTGCTGGCCCTCTCGTGGGCCGTAAGCCCTGCCTCTGACACTCTAGCCACATGCTGTCTGACCCTGCCCCCCAAATATCTCCTACCTTTACTACCCCCAGGAGAAGAGGAGAAAGGACCCGCCTTTATGGTCACCCAGTAAATGCCAAGCATGTTACAAGAGTCTGTATGCCTGTCAGTATCATTTCCTGTCACTTTGGAAGACAGTACTGCACCATGTAAAGATGAGGAAACTGAAGTTCCGTGTGATTATAGGATCTGCCCAAGGTCACCTGCCTATACTTGGTGGGATTGGAACTTGAACCTAAACCTGACTCTCCTGCAAAGGCTGTGTGTCTGCACCAATCACATCTCTCTTTTAGCGCATGCCTGCTATGTGCTAGGCACTCCGCTGGACTTTATATTATTAATCTCGTGAACCTCAAGACAACCCTTCCTTACCCCCATTTCATAGGAGAGAAAAGGGAGGCTCAGAAGGCTAAGTTACATGCCGACAGTGGCTCTGATGGTTAGTTTTGTGTGCCAACTTGGCCAGGCCATGGTGCCATGGTGCACAGTTTTTGGTCAAATACCAGGACAGATGTTGCTGTGAAGGTATTTTTTATATGTGATTAACATTTAAATCATTACTCTCCATCAGGTATGTAGGCCTCCCAAAGGAAGAAGGAATTCTGTCTCCAGATTGCATTTGGACTTGAGCTTCAATATCAACATCCCTCTGGCCTGTCCTACAGAATTTCAACTTGCCAGCCCTCACAAGTGCCTGGACTAGTTCAAATCTCCCACACTTTCTCTCTCTTTCTCTCTCCCTCCTTCTCACTCTCTGTATAAACACACACACACACACACACACACACACACACACACCCTATTAGTTCTGTTTCCCTAGAGAACCTTAACACAGTGGCAAAGTGAGACTCATACCCAGCCCTTGGGGCTGAGGCCTTACCCCTGCACACTACAACACCCCACACTTACAAACGCGTGTTCACTACCACCAATCCCACCAATCAACCGTTTGTGGTTATGATAAACAAGACATGTCACTGCTGAGGATGACGCTGTGCCATTGTTCGTTGTTGGACTCAGCATAACCACTACCCCTCACCCTGAGAGTGAAGGATCTCTGACTACAAGTTCAGCAAACACACCGTTGACCTTGCTGATGTCACTCCCGTGCGTAGCTGAGAGTGCGCAGCCTATCTCTCTCTGTCGCTGGAGGTATGCTGTTGTCAGCACTGTGACGGGAGCCAGGAGGGCAGCCTTCTCTGTTTACTTTGCTGGCAGAACCCCACAGGCAAACAGCTTCTGAAGCCAGGGCCAGTTCTGCAGGACTCGGGGGCTGGGTCAGCCAGCAGCCTCCTTACTTCGGTTGTCCTGTTTGCCCGGGCTGTGGGCTCCTCAGGGCAGCTAACCAGGCTGCTCCTCCACTGAATGGCTGCCTGGGTACCCACCAAGCATTTGCTGAGTGAGGGGAGCTGCCAAGACCAAGAGGAAGGACACTGTATCTTCTCAGCCCCACGCCCAGGACCCCAGCCTCTTTGTCCATGTGACTGGGACGTTCATCACTGGAGCAGGAGGGGACAAAGACAGCAGCACGCTGTGAGCACCAGCTCCAGCTGCCCCTGCCCCTTCTCCCCCCACCCAGCTGGGGAACCCTGGCCATGTGAGTCTCCTTGATGCTGAGTGCTAACGATGAGGCCTGCCCTGCCTGCCTCCCAGTGGGAGAGGGGGAGGGGTTGGGCAGCTGCAGTGCTGGGTACAGAGATGCACGTCAGTGCAGAACCTCTGGAGCGTCAAGGGCAGCAAACTGTGCAGCCTCCCTGCTGTGTCAGGCTCGAGCTGCATCCATCCTCACGGGTCTCTGAGGGGACTCCAGAGGTCAAAGTCATAAATTAATGGGGTGAGGCAGGGAACCGGCAGGTGCTCAGACCTGTGCTGTGTCGGACAGCACCACTTACTGCTTACCTGGCTGGCCCTTGAGGCGGGCAGGACGCAGCCTGCGAGGGGGAGAGACTGTGGCATGGAGAGGGCCGCAGCTCACATGGCTGGCCTGGGAGTCCTGCCCTGGTGTGTGTGATCCCCAACACAGACAGGAGGAGGCACTGCTCCAGCGCCCCTCACCTGCCAGGCTTTTTAAACTTTTATTTTTTAACTTTTTAAATAAAAGCAATATAATTGCTTTTTAAAGTATGGGAGTGTTCCAGGCTTGTTGGGGGAAATGCCTAAGGGCGTGCAGCGTCTTATGACAGATGCTCTCCACCCATGGCCCCTCCTCTGAGTCAGCCCAGCTCGTCCCCTGTGTCACTCCCCTAGGGCCTTCTCGGGCACAGAAGGGTTTTAAACAATGGGACCCGCAATCTGCCGGGAACTTACTTCCCTGCCAGCACATACAGACCCACCTTGCCCTTTTCAATGACTGGAGCACCCCACAGTGCGGCTCTACTACCACATTGCACACACCCAGTTCCCACGGACGGGCGCTGTCCATGTTTTTGCTTTCTGAACAGTGCTGCGGGAAACCCGTGCGGACGTCTCTCTGCACAGTGAGCCAGAGTTTACAGGGGACACGCTCCCAGGAGAAGACCGGAGCCGAAGGAACGCACACGAGAAGTGCTGGCTGCTGCCAAGCTACCCGCGCCCCACGGCAGTGGGAGGCCAGGCCCTCCTGCTCTGACCAACACCGTCCTCCCTGCCAGCCTCATCTGGGGATATCTTCTTTGACCGATAAGTGGACTGAAAAACATTTCTTGTTTTCTAGCCATTTGCATTTGTCCTGCTGAGAACTGCCTGCTCCTATCTTTCTGTCAGGTGGTTTGTCTTACAGACTTTGTGGGAAATTTTACATACCATGTCTTTAACACGCAGTGATTATGTTAACCCTCCTTTTTCAATTACTGAACAAAGAAGTCCTTCTACCCCCACTTCACTGATTCATTCATAAATGGAATCTAGCAAACACGGGTGGCTGGGAAAATTCTTCCGCAGACGTCTCCCCACGTGCCCCAAACCCCACCGATAAAACTCCCTGGATGCCATCGCTGCGCCCACCTGGTCCTGACCGTGCACCGAGGCGCCGCACTCTGGCCTGCACGTGAACAGCAGCAGCACCTGGGCGGGGGGCGGGGGTCCCCACAAGGGTCTGTAGGAAGCCCCAGGACAGCACGTTAGTCTTTGGGCAACTTCTGTGTGCCTGGGCCCAGACACAGGGATGGGGTGGGCCAGGGCAGGCAGTGAGGCCACAACCCCGGGCCCTCTCTTCCCTTTCACTGTCTCTTGACGTCCTCGGTTGACGTCACTTGCTCATTCTTAGCCCCCAGGGTCTTCCCTCTGGGTCCTGACCCTCCTCACCTGTGTCAAGCTCAGAACAGTATGTTGTTACCGACCAATGACTGATTTCTCCTGGCTGGGTCTCCAAAGCCATCCCAGCCAGCAGCCAACCAACAGGGGGAGGTTGCCCTGGACCAGGGGTGTCACACTCGTTTTCACTGGGGGCCACTCAGCCTCGAGGTTGCCTTCAAATGGCTGAATGTAATTTTAGGACTGTATAAGTGTAACTATTCCTTAACTAGGGTCAAGGAGCTCAGTGCTGCCACTGGGCAGAAACAAGGTGTTAGGCCAGATAAGACAAGATGGAGGGACTTGTGTTTGCCACCTGGGCCCTAGGGGGTGGGGAATACCTTCTTTTGGGTTCTAAAATCACGTAAGCCTGCTTTGGTCACTCTGGGGTATCTGGGTGGGGTCAGGGGGCCTGGGTGACAGCTCTCCCCTCACTCCACCCCACCATGTGCCCTGAAGAGGAAGAAACTCTGCAAAACCCCAGGACTTCCTTGCAGGTTCAAAGCAGCATGGCTCAAGGACTTGGGGCTCTCTTAGGTGCTGGCCCAGAAAGGAGGCTGTGCTACCTCAACAGCATCCTGTCCCCCATCTTAACTTGGACACCATCCACCTCCTTCTCCCCACGCAGGCACAGGGGTCCAGGACCTGTCCAGATGAGACAGGCCTACTCCTCTGCCTGGACTCAGCACCCAGAGCCAGGATCTCCATCAGCGGAAGCCAGCAGCCAGCTCAGGGCGTCCCCTCCTGGCAGTATATCCTGACCCCTAGGTCCCCCTGAGGGAGGGAGCAAGGATCAACTGGATGCGACTCACTCAGGTAGAGGGAGAGAAGAGCGGCTGGGAAGATGGGGCAGGGAGCAGGGAAAGCCAAGGGCCAAGAGAGGTGGACCTGGGAGCCCTTGCAGGTGGACACAACCTCATGATGAAGAGGAGGAGGCAGATGATGACAGAGAGTACAAGGTACCAGAGGAAAACATCTACACTGCGGCTGACAGCGGACAGGTAATGGGGAACCAACAAGTGAGACAAGAGCAGCTAAAAACTGGCTGCACAAAAGTATTATTACAGTTGTTCACACCGACGGCTCAGCACTTATGCCTAATCGCGGCGCAGCTCGGTCAGGTATACAGTCAGCAGCTGATCAGCTGAGTCGTGCGTTTTGAGGGATCATGACAATCACAGGCACAGTGACCTTTCCAGCGCGCTGTTGATGCAGCTGGCTCCCAGATCCCTTGTGGCAGTAGTGCAGTGATGACAACATGCAAGGCACATGCGAATTCAGGTCGTTTTCACAAAAGCCCACATATAGACCCATCACATTCCTCATGAGCCCCGCCTGTTTTACAGAAAGAAGAGGGCGGCTTGCCCGAGGCACTGCCGCTGATGAGCGGCACAGCTGGGTGCGAACCCAGGCTGCCCGGCTCCAGGCCTTAACTACTCTGCTGCTCTGCACTCCCACGAGGCTGTGTGTGGACGGCCATGGCCCTCTGCCCCGTGTCCACCCACCCCTCCTCACCTGTACAACTGCTGGAAGGAAGCGAGTGCTCTGGTCCTCCATTGAGCTCTGGGGCTCCTTGGGTCTCTGCCACTTCTTCTTTCTCCTCCTCTTCCCGGACCTCAGGGGCTTCCTCCGGTGGCTGCTCCATGGTTGACTTCCCCTCGGCGCCACGCCTGCAGGCCAGGTCATAGCTCTGGCATCATCTGGGTCTGAACGCAGATGGACCTCTACAGGGCAGTTCCTGTCAGCCTGGCCAATGGGGAAGACAGAAAGACGATGAGAGGGTGGTGGGCGTGGGCCAGGATTAAGGGCGACCGTCTGGGGGTACCCTACGGAGTTCCCATTCTGTTGCCTCAGAGCAGGAGCGCCTCACCCCACAGTGCGATCCCATGGTCTCCTCTCCCTGATAAAAGTCACCTCCCCTCCCGCCCTTTGCCCACTGGGCTCTTGTGGCAGGTCTGTGGGACTCAGAGCACTCTTCATCAACCAGCGAGGGGTGACACCCCCCGTGCCACCTTTCCCTGCCTCCTCTGGGGCACTCTGCTCTTCGGGTTCCTGAATCTTCAGGAGACACACAGGAATGACTTCGGGGGCTTTCGAACGCTCCAGTTCCCCGGAGATCCTGACAGGCATCACGCCTCCCAGCCCCTGTCCTGTCCCCGCCAGACTCGCCCAGGAACCACTGCTCTCTGAAGCCACCCTTCGTGAAGGGAGTGTTCAGGTACGGATAAAAGACATGAGCCCCTGCTGGGCTCAGTCACGACGGACAGCGGCCCTGCAAACAGACCCTCAGTGGCAGAGCCATCAGGCAAAGGGGAAACGTACTCTGTCCTGGAATCTTCCCGAACGTCAGCTGCTAGATGGTGACCCCCATGTCTATGATCACCCAGGAGGAGACAGTTCCCACCCTCAACAACTAACATACTGCCCACAAATGCCACGTCACAGGTGGTAAGATCCTGAGGTGCTGTGGGCGAGTCTTCCCGGCAGGGAGCAGGAGGAGATGCCTCGAGATAGGGAGGGTCTTGACCAGGGGCGGTGGCATGGAACACCTCTTGGGGATACAGCTTGAGAAAAGACTCAGAGGCAGCACAGTGAGGAACGGTGGGGGGGTCCTGTTGGCTGGGGAGTGGGTTGCAGTAGGAGAGGATCTGGTGGGATGGCTGGGGAGATGGGTTGTACCCAGGCATGTGCTTCAATACTCTGGCCCTGGGAGTGAAATTGAACTCTGTCTCACATCAGGGCAGGCCTGGAAGGCTTAGGAGCAAAAAATACCTGCTTTACGGAGATTCCAGCATCTGTGGAACCCTTATCTTGGATGTCCCCATGCAGCTCAAATTCAACCTATCCCAGCAGGATCAACCATCTTCCCCCAAACCTTTCCTCTGCAATTCCTACTCTGGTGACCCACACACCCATCCACCTGCTTAGCAGAGCCAAAAGGCAGGAGTCACCTGAGATTCCTCCCTCTCTCTCACCTTGCCCTAGGCTTACAAATGTGCCTACACTGGAATCCTGGGGAGTTTTTATAAATACGGGTGTCTGAACTCATCCTTCCAAATCCTTGTTTAATTGGTTTGGGAGCAGCTTGGACACTGGTATTTTTATTTTAATTCCCCTGGTGGTTGTAATCATTCCTCTCCATCAGGACTTCACCGTCCCCTGCTTGGATGGACACGGTACACTCTCAGATGGTCTCCTGAAGGCAGTTTGGAAACTCAGCCCTAGAGTCTAAGAGTCGGGGAGCTGGAAATCTGTAGGTCTGGGGGCATCCTTGTTGGTCCCAGGAAGGGATTCAGTTCACCAAAGGAGGAGGCAGTGACACATCAAGAAAGGACTGAAGAGGCACCAGGGCAGACAACGGGACAGTGAGTGGAGGCAGGAGAGACTCAGGGCAGCCTTGTGTCTTGGAGCCACGGGAAGGGCTGTCTTTCAGGGGAAGGGGTCTCCCCAGCTCAAATTCTGCAGTTTTAAGGGTGATAAACTGACACCACTGGATTCAGTGACTGTGAGGTCATCAATGACCTTGTAAAACAAGTTTCAGAAGACACCCTGACTGGTGTGGCTAAGGTGGTTGGGCATTGTCCTACAAAGCAAAAGGTTGCCAAGTTCGATTCCCAGTCAGGGCACATGCCTGAGTTGCAGGTTCAGTCCCTGGCTGGGGCCCTTGGGAGAGGCAACTGATAGATGTTTCTCTCCCTTTCTCCCTCCCTTCCCCTTTCTCTAAAAATAAATACAATCTTTAAAAAAAATCCACACCTGAGGGTATATTTACAAGTTTCTGCCAAATGGTTGTGATGGAAACCTGGGCTCTGAAGAATTCATGGTAGCAAGGAAGCTGGGAAAGTGAATGGAGATTAATATTTTGGTGACTACACCAGGGAAAGAAATTTATAAGAGCACACTAGATTGAGAAAGTAGCAAAGCCAGGAAGAGATTTTTTAGAGCAGACAGGACTCAAAGAAGCTGTGGACAGAGCAGAGGTCTGCGGAGAAAGACAACCGGGGAGACTGAAGGAGGGAGGCCAGGGCAGATGACTGACGGGAGGGGAACAATTCAAGGGGCGGGGCGAGGAGAATACAAAAGCGCATCCCAGCGGTGTGTGAGGGTGGGTGAAGTTCCCGTGAATGGCCTCGGTCTGAGCGTAAAAGATGGACTTGATGAAGGTGAAAAGGCTGGGAGGAGCCACTTTGGCACACTGGACAGGGAATTAGCTGGAAGGAATAAAAAGAATTATAGGAAACTTACAATAAGTGAAACAGTGTGGCACTGGCACGTGAATAGACAGACAGTGAAAAAGAACACCAAAGTCCGTAAGTGGATGTGAACGCGCGTGGAACTTGAATGTGTTACAAACACGGCCCTGCACATCCAGGGGGAGGCAGGACCTTCAATGAACGGTGCGCGTCAGGCCTGCCGAGCAGCCGTCTGGAGAAACCAGGCTGGCCGCTACCTTGCACCTTATACCAAGACGAGAACCACAGGAATCAAAGACTTGAAAGTCAAAACAAACATACATGAACTATATAGTTTTGAGATGTGGGAATTGATCAGAATGACACTAAACCCATAAAATTTTATGAGTTAAAAGATTATGGGTAAAAATTAATAAATATGATTACAAAAAATGTAAACTTTCTACATGGTAAAAAACCAAAAGAGCAGACAATAAATTGAGAAAAGCGTATGCCACTCTCATCAGACAAAGGGCTAGTTTCTCTAAAATAGCTCCTACACACTAACAAGCAAGAAACCAGCAGTGGATAGAGAAATGCACCAAAAGTATAAAAAAATGTATACAGGAAAAGTATGCCTTTGACTTATAAACATGAACAGATACTCAATATCATTCCTAAAAGAGGAATGCAAATTAAAACAACACTGGAATATAGTTTTCCAATCAGATTAAAACAAATGCTAACACGTCGTTGCTAAGCACACGGGAAACAACCTCACATCCCTGGTGAAAGGGAAACTGCACAGCCTCTGAGGAGGCTACTTGGGCTGCAACTATCCAAATTGCAGGCACACATTCCCTCTGACCCAGAAACACCCCTTCTAGGTTAAAGCCTAAGCTATATCACTTGAGCAAAGTAACACAATATATTAGTACAAGGTTATTTATTACACTATTATTTGATTCATAAGAGGTAGGGAACCACCTAAAGGCCCATTAATAAGGGACTCATTAAATAAGTCATGATATGGAAACACGGAATTCTATGCAGCCACAAAGAAGAATGCTGGCATTATGGACTGGTAATGAAGTCAGATATACAAGGAAAAATTTCAAAGGTACCAAGATACCATACATAGAATGTATAATTTCCAAATTATTACAGTAGGACGGGAAAACTCAGGAAAGTCACGCAGAACTCCGGCTCTCTGACCGAGAAAAGCCTCCCTGACAGGGAACTGTGCAGACAGCACAACTCCGTGCAATGCAGGGCGGTGGGCTGGCTCCCAGAACAGAAAGGGGACGGTGGTGGAAAAACTGGTTAAGTTCCAAACAAGCCCTGCTTACTGAGTTAATGGTACCGTCCGGTGTCCACTTCTTAGTTTCGGGAGGGCACTTGATGTTCACGTAAAATGATAATGCTGGGGGAGGCGGGATGACGACCCACGGTGGGTGACCAGAGGAGGAGCCCGGTCACGGAGGCACTGCTGAACTGGCCCCGGAAAGCCCACCCCCAGACTGCCTGTCAGGTGGGAAAACAACGCCTGTTTGACAAGCACCGTGTGCCAGATTTCCAGCACACGCAGCTGAACACCCTCCTAAGTGAGACAGGATAAAGGTCACTCAGCCAAAGAGGAGACGAAGGCCGTGGGGAGGGGTCAGTGACAGCACTGGGAAAGGATGCTGATGATCGAGAGCAGTCCGTGGCTGTTGTGGCATGTATCAGACTATCTAAATAACTTCACTGCTATCCAAATAACAAGGGCCAGAGACACTGATTCTTCATGTTCCACAGAACAGAAACGTCTGGAGGTGGAGGAGTCAGGGGCAGGTGGGGGAAGAGACACCCTCAACAGGCCCTGTGGCTGACGGGCCACGGGAGGTTTCTGAGGAGCGGCATCAAGAGGACAGGCAGCGGGTGACGCAGGGCCAGATGGCACGATGTCCGGGAGCCATGAGCACAGCGGTGGCACTGGCCACACGGAAAATGGGATGAGACTGACTAGACAGAACGCACTGTTTGGGATCCATGCAGCTTGGGTGTCAGTGCACACTGGGAGAAATGCACACCAGGCTGTGGTGACGAGGGCAAGAGAGAGGGGGGACATGAAGATTTCCACCCCTAGCAGGTGAAAACAGAGGAGAAAAAACTACAATGCTACACATTCCCACAGACCCTCTGAGTGACGGCGAAAGATGGGACCGAGTCCACTGTCAGGACTGAATCCTGGAGGATAAGGGAGGAGCTGGTCTCCACTACACACCCGGCACCTGCAGGGAACTCAACAAACAGCCTCTGCTCAATCCTCACCCCACGAGAGGAGCCCTGTGAGCTCCACTGGGCAGATGAGAAATGTGAGAAAGCGTGCAGGTCTGCGGAGCCTGGCAGGGTGGCTCTGCAACGGCCATAGGATGCAGGAGACAACCTCAGGTCTCAGGCACACTGGAGATGGTACCTGGCTAGGCTTCCAGGAGCTGTGGCACCCGACACCCCTGAGCCTCAGCTTCCGCTTCCATACCAGCTGGTCGGTTATTTCACCATGACCAGGGCTGCTCTTCTCAGTTTCTGGGGGTGTACATGGTTGCCTCTTGGGATCAGATGTGGTTCCAGGCTCTGGAGAGAGTGTGGGTTTGGGGCCAGGGTTCCCAGAGTCCAGGCAGGTGTTCCCCCCACAGCCTGGCATTGTCTCTTCTGGCTGTGACCTCTTGAGGACACAGATGAAGCGGGGGAAGGGCTGTAGCCAGGTTGTTCTAAAACACACACACCCTCCCCTTGGGCTGTTTCATATTTAGACATAACCGCTATGCTGCACCCATCCCTGCATCTTGCCAGAGGCCACCAACTTGCACACAGCCTGACTGTTCCATCTACAGCTGAGGTCTGCCCGTCCACCCAGTGCCAAGGCTGCCCCACCCCCCACTGTTCGCAGCTTGTCTGGCCAGGAGCTACTCTGACAGCCCCTCACCCCCACTGCCCCCACCACCACTGGGCCCAGGCCCACGGGCTAGATCTTCCCAGGTAGCTGCCACCCACCATCATCCTTATGATGAATCCTACTCTCCTCTTCCTCCCTTTAGGCCTGGCACGGAAAACAGCACACCCCGGCACTAGGTCTGACTTCCATGTGGCTGCGAAACCCTGGTTTTCACCATTGCCCCCCACCTCCTGTACCGTGTGCTGGGGCCAGAAACTCTCCAACCATGTCACCGCTTCACCCCACTCAGGGGCTGGTGCTGTCCCCAGGGAGGACAAGGGTCCTGCAGCCAGAATGAGGAGGGCCCACTCTGCTGCTCCTTGGACAAAGAGTGGAATAGTTTAGCAAAATAATTTCTCTTCTTTCTTTCTGTGTATGATGACCCTCAGTGAGAAGTACACTGTACATCACAAGATAAAACACACCCAGGCGCACACCTGCACACCCGCACCACGAAACACAGCTTTGCAAAGTGCCTCTTCCCCTTCCTCCAGCAACCCGCTTAAATGTCTTCTATTCTGTTTCCTTTATTTATTTGTATTGTATTTTTTACATTACCATTTATCCCCCTTATATCCTCTTCTACCTCCACCCACCCTTTCCTACCCCCTGCACCAAAGAATTCTTACAAGCGAACGCCTGGACTGCTCCGACACTGCGCACACACGCACCCACAGCCTGCAGCATGCGGCCCCAGCACTCCCATTCCAAGACCCACTCCCTTGCCCCGAGAAGAAACTCAGGCCTTTTGGGAGCTAAGGTGGGGGAGGGGCATGACTCCATTTACTTCCCATTGGGCAGGTAAATTTCATGGGCAGAGAGAATTAGGAGCTTAACCCAAATGACCTGGAGCTGTAGAGAGGCCTGGTCTAGGGCCGGAGCAACAAAGCCACCTGGGAGTCTTAATCCTCCCCACTAAGTCTAGTCATCCCCAGAAAACGGAGCTTTTCTGATGCCCCTGGACTGGCAGGCTGTACACCGAGTGGGGTCAGTCCATGCGCCAGGGCCCCAGCCACCACATTGCATGGCCTAGGAGGCCTCACCCCACACCGGAGCCCCGGCGCAGCTACAGCTGCAGAGCCCTGGGCTCACCACCTCCATCTCGATGGTACCAGCCTCCATTCTCCGGGGCTTCCCACACACCAGGCTCTATGTACACAAACATGTCTCATCCTCACAACACCCCTAAGACGCAGGCACTATCCCTACCCCCAGTTAACTGAGGAAACTGCACAACAGAGGGAAAGGAACTGGTTCCAGGTCACACATTAACTGAAGGAGCAGGATTTGAGCCCAGGCAGCTTGGCTCAAGTCCTGTTCACTGTGCTGCAACCTCGCATGTGGTGCTGGGTAAGACTGGCCAGAAGCTGACTGCCTGGCTGGGCCCCCAGGGGTCTGGATCCACCACTGCAGAAACCTCTGCCTAGCTGCCAGTTGCTAGCTGTTTCTGTGGAGAACACCCTGGGCAAAGCCATTCCGAACACTCCCTGCCAGAAGGTAACCAGTGTGTGCTAAAGACAGCCATGGGCTCGGGTCCCTGCTCCTTCGAACACGTAGGCTTGGATTGGCCTCGGCCAGGAATGCTGCTCCCTCTACTAGCCAAGGCCCACTCCTTCAGGACCCACCTGCAGCCCCTCCTTTAGGAAGCTCCTCTTGACCAGTTCCATCCTGCTCCTTCCTGCAGCAACCCTGACCCAGGCCCTCCAGCTCTGCAATTACTGTAGCAAACCACAACGTCTGTTAGCTGCTCTGGCCTCACCCTGCCATCAGTCGCCCAGACAGTGCTTCTATCTTGCCAAGGTAGGTCCCCAGCACCTGGCGCAGTGCCTGGCGTTTAGCGGGTGCTCAACATACACTTGTTGAATAAATAAACAGACAAAAAATATTAACCACTATCACACTTATTAGTTGTAGTATCTGCCACTGTATCGATTCTAGCATTATTACTGTCCTTGAGGTGCAGTACTCCACAGAAGTTAATTCCCCTGACTTCTGTGTGAGGCCTGGGTCCAAGCCCTGCCTCTGTCCCTCCCGCTCTGTGATTAGAAGACACCAACCCTCAGAGTTTCTCAGCCCTAAAACTGGGATACTACCATCTAACCTGAGCAGTAGTCATACAGGTAAAATGCCCACAAGCAACTGCTTAATAGCGCGGGTAATACAGTAAGCGTCCCACACGGAGGGGCTGTGGCTGCTGCTATTATCGTCACTGCTGGCTTGTTTTGGGGACTATATGGAACGAGTGGTATTTCAGGTCTGGGAGTGCACTAGCCTGCTGGCATTCTAGGGACCTAGACTGATTTTCCCCAATTCCTTGCCTTATAACCAACTGTGGGGACAGAGAACTGACAGGGAGCTCCCCACTCCGGCCCAGGCTTCCCTGTTCAGAGATGAGTCCAAACCCTCCTCCACTCCTCTCTCCCTCTGCCCCACCCCTACTACCCTACAGCTGACCCAGCTGCTGCCATTTCCTCTCCCCAACCCCCTCCGCCTCAGGGAGATGAGGACCAGCCGCCTCACGATACAGGGCAGAGGCTGCCCCATGTCTCCAGCAGGTGCTCTCTGGGCAGGCAGGGGTGGAGGTCACAAGAGAATGGGCCTGGTTAATTCCCTCCCAAGCTTTCCAGTCAATCATTAATCTGGGACCTGACCCAGTGCCCTGGTTTCCCAGACAAGCTGCTCCACGGTGCTCTCTGCTCCCCATCTGCTAGTCCAGGTCACGCCGGAATTGATTCAGCCCAGCGGTTCACCCCGGAGAAATGGCCCGGGGATAGTTTTGTTCAGAGTGCTAGAACTGGGGAAAAAAACACCTGTCTTTTCCCCTGCCCTTCACATTCTACAATTCTTCCAATTCCACCAAGAATCAGCCCCTAAGGCCCATGGAGTGGAGCCTTCGGGAGCTACTGAGAATGTGCTGGAGAAGAGATCGGAGTGCAGAGCGGGACCCTCACCAGGGACCACAAGGGGCCCTGAGTGTGAGGGCTGCCGAGCAGGGCAGGGCCCCCAGCCAGCAGCTCCCCAGTCCCAGCTGCCTCTGGTTGTAGCCAGTGAAGACCGACGAGATGCTAAAAACCTACAGTTTTCACAAGCGACAGAAGCTCAACAAGGTCAAAACATGTATAAGAAAGTGGAAAGACATGGCCCAAAATGTTTAATGGTTGTTTTTTCTGAGCATTGCCATTATAGGCCATTCTTATTTTCTTAATTACCTTTTCTGTGTTCTCCAAATCCTTTACAATGGTGAGATACTTTTGTTGTTGAAGGAAAAGAAAGAAATGTTTCAAAAACTGTTTTGAGCAAAGCAGACTGAACAGCACGCTGAGAGACACTGAGCAGGGAAAGGAGAGGCCTGCCCAGGTTCCAGAAGAGACCGAAATCTCTTTCTGGAGGCTTTCAGGGAGCTGAGGGACCCTCAGTGCTCAGACAGGGCTGTGGGGTAAGGCAGTTGTGCCAAAACCGGGGGCTGGACCAGGGGCCCTTCTCATCCCAGGACCTCAGGTCTGTGGCTGCTGACGCCATCGATGCCCCTCCAGCCTTCCTCTGGTTTCATTCACTCATTCAGCAAGTATTTGTTAAGCATCTACCACCACGTGCCCGGCTACATGAGTGAAGAAACCAACCCAACCACACAACTGGGAAGGACGACCAGGCGGTGAAGGACAAATGTGGAGTGCAGTGGGGGCACACTTGGAGCAAGCTGGCCTAGGGTGGCTAACTCAGGGGAGGCATTCCTGCGGGCATGGCCTTTGGCTCAGAGGAAGGAGAGCAGGGTTACAAGGCAATGGGGGAAGAGATATGTGAAAAGGCCCCTCGGGGAGGATGGCACAGACCCTCTGAGGGGTGGAAAGAGGGCTGTGGCCGGCATGCTGGGAAGGCAGGGAGGCTGGTCTAGCTGAGGCCAGCGATCACTCAGGGCCTCAAAGGGCAAGTTAAGGATGTGAGTTTATCCAAAAAGCAGCAGAGAGCCTAGGACAGTTATGAAGAGAGGATGGGCAGGATCAGAGCTGCAGTTAAAAAAGAATTCCTCTGGCTGCTGCGAAGGACAGACTGGAGATGACTTCAGCTGGACTCTGAGAGCCAGAGTCACAGCAAACCCCACCCGGACATCGACAGGAGGGGAAGGCCACCCCAGAGCCCTGGAAGCCTGCTTGTTCAATCAAATCCTGGGGAGAGCCAGGCTGAGGAGCCGAGGCACGAGGGCCCTACGCAGAGCTGAGTGCTTCTCCCGTGCCCTCTCCGAGTAAAGCTCAGGGCAGCTTAGAGGAGCTCCGGGTGTGCACCCTTCCTGCCGGAGACCTCCCCGGCGCCAGCCTCCCAGCACCGTTCGGGTCCTAGTGATTCCCATCTGCGACACACACGTATCTGGAAGCAGAAGTGGCATCTGGCACTGGTTGGCAGGAGGCCAAATGACTTACCCACCACATTCCTAGGCCTGACAAGTCCATCCAAGCCCCTCAGACTTCTGACACACAGCCGCTGTGTGGGTCAGTGGCCCCGCTCTAGGAGCTATGTAGTTACAGGGCATGGGCCAGACACCGCAGCTCACATCTTGTTCTTTATTTTTTATTTATTTTTTAGAGAGAGAGGAAGGGAGGGAGGAAGAGAGGGAGAGAAACATGCATGTGAGAGAGAAATGTCAATAGGTTGACATTTCACCCTAACCAGGGCTCAAGCCCACAACACAGGCCTGTGCCTTGACCGGGAATAGAACCTGCAACCTTTTGCTTTCTGGGATAACGTTCAACCAACTGAGCCACACGGGTAGGGGTACCCTTTTCTTTTTAAACAACTAAGACAGCATCAGCCGGCCCCTAAAAGTTCATGAAGCACCTTTACATAGTAATGTCATTTAATCGACCCTGTGAGAGTGAGACGGGACAGTGAGAAGCTGGGGAAACTCCCGGGCAGGTGGAATGGGGAAACTGAGACGGCTGAATGCAATGGCCTGAGCAACTGACAGCCAGGGGCAGATGGCAGGGGGCAAAACTGGGAAAAACAAGGACCTCACCCCCAGGGTAACCTCTCCTCCCCTGGCCTTTCCTTCCTGGAAATAATCTAGACCTCAGTTTTGTTTTAGCTCCAGACCCAGAAAAGCAGTAAAACCAGGTGGGGAAGCCAGAACCAATTCAATGATTAAAGACCACAGCCCTGGAGCTGACCAGTCAGTGGAGACCACGACCCTGAGAGAGCACACCTGGAGAACCGATGAATATTCTGCCGCAACCCTCCCCTGAAACCTCCCCTGAGATTCCTGCCTACAGGAGAGAGATAAAGGCCTCAAGACAAAGGACCCAGCACATGTTCTCCCTCTGGGGAGCAGCTGGTGCCATTCCTTTCCATTCTTCCCTCCTTCCCCTGCCTTTTCTTCACAGGCAGGAGTCTCCAAAACTCTAAGGCAATGGGCGGCTGGCTGCTTGTCCCAGGCTGATCCCCTGAACCTGTCCCCAAAGTCCCCTTTTTTTCCTGCACTTCCCAGTGAGCTGAGGCAGCCCAGCCCAGGCTCTCCTGTTGCTTCTTCTATGCCAAGCCCTCCCTTGTTTCACTGCCCCAGCTTTAATAAATAGTCACCTGGACTTGTGTTGTGAAACCTTTCCTACACGAAGTCAAGCACCCACACGCTACACCAGCCCAGGCAGACCTGCGCAGGGCCAGACACTCGCCTGGTAACAAGAGAACCGCATACAAGACTAATATGTGTTAAGCACCTACAATGGATTATTTCATTTTAACACTGCAGTAGCCTTCTGAGGGAAGCTTGACTCCTGCTGACCCAAAGGACAAACTGGGTGAGGGGACAGAGGCTGGTGGCAAGGAAACGTGCAGTGCACTGAGGGGTGCGCAGGCCTAGTGACAGGGAACGAACCTCTGACCAGCTCAGGAAAAACAGGACACACAGCTGTGGAGGGGGAGGCGGACAACGGATCCGCAGGGCTGAGCGACTTCTGAGCCTCCCCGAGGACAGAGGAGACACAAAAGAACCCCGCAGCTGAGCTGCGCTGTCCGTTCCATTCAGGGGAAACCGTGGCTGCCAAGTTCAAGCTTCACCTGAAAGTATCCATGCCCTCTGACCCTGTACAACAGTCCCCTCCTGGGAAAATGTACTGAGCTGTCCAATGCAGTGTTATTTATTTATAAGATGAAATCAAGTTTTATAATACTGAAAAATAACAGAAGTGATTCAAAGTCTAATAATAAAGAAATAGTTAAATGAGGGCATTCCCCAGAAAATGGAGTATTATCCAACCATTAAACTCATGTTTCTATGGAATATTTAGTAACTCGTTAAGTGGAAAACAACAGAATTAAATTACATAGCATAAACCCCGCAAAAATGGCTAGAGGAAGAATGAAAGGAAGTTTCTGAGCATGAACAGGGCAGCAGGGGATTTACTGTTTTGATGTCACTGTCTTTCTTAAGCTTTCTGTGCTGAACACGCACTACCTTCGCCTCACTTACCCGCCAGAGCACGTGACACACTGCTGAATGGGTCCTCCTTCACGCCTTTCTTCACTTGGCTCCAGGTTTCCTGGCCTCACTGGCTGCCCCTTATCAGTCTGTTTTGCTGGTGCCAGTGAGTTATTTTCTTCCCGGTCTCTTTCATTCTATAGTCTTATACTTACAAGAACCATGATCTTATGCTGGTCCATGGCTTTCAATACCTTCCGACTCCCATATTTGTTATTCCTTCAGTCCCAGCTTCACTGATATCTCCATGTGGATGCCCAGTGGTATCACAAATCTAACGCATCCAAAACCAAGCTCTTGACCTCCTCCGCCAACACCTTTCCCATCTCAGTGAATGGCAACTCCAACTTTCTAGTTTAGCAGGCCAAAATGTTGGGGTCAGCAAATCCTGTTGGCTCTCTGCCTTTTGTAAATGCCCACAATCTGATCACTTGCCATCACTCCGCTGCTACAACCCTGGTCCCAGACAACATCATCTCTTGCCTGGACTACCGTGCCAGCCTCCTAACTGGCTTCTCTGCTTCTGGCTTTGTCCCACTACCCTCCACACAGCAGTCAGAGTCTTCCCACCTGTGATCAAATCCTTCCAGAAGCTTCCTGTCCATCTTTACACTGGCCTGCACGGCCTTCTGGGGCGGCCCCTGCCCACTGCTCCCGTCCTGATGTGCTGTGTGCCAGGCACGTGGCCTCCTGCTGGTCTTGAACACAGCAGGCACATCTGCCTCAGGGCCTCTGCAGCCACTCCCTCCAGCTGAAACGTCTTCTCCCAGGAATCTATGTACATGGCTGGCTGCCTCACTTCCTCAGGACTCTGGTTACATGTGACAGTCGACCTGACCACAGTACTTAAAATCACACCCTTGGGCACTTCCTTTCCCTTCTCTGTTTCAGTCGTCTCCGTAGCTCTTAACACTACTTGGAATAGTGCACATGTGTGCATGTGTGTATGCACACATGGATGCATATAGGCATATATGTACCATATTGTGCTGTGTTTAATGTGCTCCCATGTATAATGCACACCCCTGTTTTTGTGAGCATTATACACAGGATTATTATACCCATGGTATGTGATCACTGTACCCATGTATAATGAGCGTCCTTATATTTCCCTCCAAAATTTGGGCAAAAAGTACGTATCACACATGGCAAAATATGGTATATCCATATACATACACACATGTATTTTTTAAACTCTTTTTTTTTATCCTGACCAGTGTGGCTCGGTTGACTGGGCACTGTCCTACAAAGTGAAAGGTCACCAGTTCAATCCCATTCAGGGCACACGCGTGGGTTGCAGGTTCAGTTCCTGGTCCAGGTATGAGAGGCAGTCAATCAATGTTTCTCTCTTTCTTCTACCCTTCCCTTTCTCTGAAAGTAAATAAATAGCCCTGGCTTGTGTGGCTGAGTGGACTGAGTGCCGGCCTGCAAACTGAAAGGTCACCAGGGCACATGCCTGGGTTGCGGGCCAGGGCCCCAGGTAGGGGCATCCAAGAGGCGACCAATCAACATTTCTCTCATACGCAGATGTTTCTCTCCCTCACTTTCTCCCTCCCACCCTGTCTCTCTAAAAGTAAGTAAAATATTTAAAAAACTATTTTTTTTACTGCTTTTGTCACCCCAAAAGAATATAAACCCCACAAGGCAAAAATTTCATATGCTGGATTCATACTGATCTCAGGTTTTGGAAAAGTGACTAGCAGACATGTAATTGCTCGATAAATATTTGCCGAATAAATGAATAATTTTTATAATTGGAAAAAGAGTTCTGCTCACTGACCAGCCTGAAACAGCCCCATAGGGATCACTTGTCCTCGGCTTCAGTTTTCCAGGCACCAAGCAGCCCTCTGGCCCATCCCAGTCAAGGGGCTCTTCAGGGTTACAACAGACCGGCAGCCACACGGAGCAGGGCACACGAGAGTCCAGACAGCAGCTCTACTGATCTGCCAGGAGAGCTGAGGGAGGCAGCTCATTTGCCTGGGCGCCATCCTCCCCATGGGAGAGTTGTGATGCGCGCTCCCGCCCACCTGGACTCTCCAACCCTCTCACGGAGCAGACCCCATGAGGAGCTCAATGGAGCAGGCCTGGCTCACTTACAGACTTGGCTTTTCTTAGGGGAGGGGGCGGGGAGGTGGTGACAAACCCTCAGGTGACTCTAACATATCTACATGGCATTCGGGGAGGAAGATAAGACCAGCACCTGCTACTACCAAGGCAAGGGCAGGAGTGTGGCTGAGGAGCAGGAAATGGCTTTTGCTCGAGGCCTCAGTCCTCCAAGGCCAAGGAGAGCTGGGTCATCCAGATATGATCGTGAAAGTAAAATATGCTCATTAGAGAAAACAGTTCAGAGAAGAAAATAAAATCAAGAAGTGGACAGATCACTTTTTTACACAGACTGAGGGGTAGGGTGTTTTGGGAAGGGGACACACAGATCTCCTAGGCCCCGAAGAGGCAGGCAGAGACACAGGAAGACCAGGATGGAGGGGTCTAGAGAAGGCTGGGGAAGCAGGTCATAGCCACACACACACAGAATGATTCCTACGATGCTTTTTACACGGTGCCTACTAAAATTCTGCTTGAACTGAACAGAACAGTACATAGCGTTTCTGTGTGCCAAGTGTAAGCTCCTCATGTAGCACAAGTGAGGACTGTGAAGCAAGTACTATTATTATCTCCATTTATAGAAGAGGAAAACAGAGCAAGGAGGAGTGAAATAATCCCCACGACCACCGGAGCCTGGCTGCAGAGCCGAGGCCAGTCTGCCTTCAGGGTGGGCACTCTCAGCACTCCGCTGGGCTGCCTCTCATTTCCATTCCTGAACCTCTAATGCTAACAAGTGTCCCATGTCCTGGTAAGTGGACCCTTCCCTCCAACTAACTTCCACTCCTAGCCTGTTCCTGCCTGGCCTCTGGCCACCAAGTCTCAGCCTGCACTCACCTTCCTCCCCAAAGCCATCACCCCCAGGTGAAACCTCTCAGTTACCGCGGCATTTGTCATTTGACAGCTTCCCAGCCCTCCTCTCCCTGTCGATCACTCTCTTACTGTGTGGCTCCTAAAACCCCCAAGACCAAGATGAAGCTGAAGTGTTGGAATGGCAATACTTTAAATCTAAGAAGCAATCTCCTATCTTTTCTCCTAAGTCAGTGAGAGGCCGAAGTGTCACCTTGATGCCATTTGCTTATTAACCCTTGGATAAGGTCACTCAATGAATTACAGCCAGTGCCCAGGCCCTGCTAAAGTCCAGACTGCAGGTCCCTTCCTCTCCACCTGCAGGCGAGGAGACAGGGGACACAGCAGACAGGACATTAGTGCTGAGCTGTGTGACAGGTACATTCCAGCCCTGCCGTTGCTAGGCTGTGTACCTCTGGGCAATCTTCTAACCCTCTGTGGCTCAGTTTTCCCATCTCTAAGATGGGATTAACATCCACAGGCCTTCCCTAATGAGGGCGGCAAGGCTCAGGTGAGAGAGTAAATGTGAAAAATATATGTATTATATAATTCATACACCAAAATGTTAATGATGGAGATCTCTTAAGGGTAATTTTTATGTCTTCCCTTATTGCTTATCTGATTTTTTTATAATGAACATGTGCTGTGTTCAGTAAGCAAAAAAAAAAAAAAGGTTTTGAAAGCATGATGCACACATGAGACATTATTTTAGAAAGTCCCAAGAAGAAACAGAAAAAGCTGAGGAAGAAGCTCTTCGATGTCAGGATGTGACATCCCGGCACATCCACGTCCCAGGCTTTTCTGCTGGCCTCCGAGAGCAGCAGGCGGCACAGGTGTGCTGCTCAGGCAGGACGGCCATGACACGGAGCAAGGGTCAGACTGCGCGCCCGTCTGCCTCACGTGCACTTTGTGTAAGACAACAAAGAGCTAACACACACTTGTCCAACAGCATAACGACTGTGAAACGAACAGAGTCAGGAAGGGAGGGGGAAGGAGGCAGTGGTGGTGGGGAGAGCTACGGGTCTGGAGTTGCAGTCTGGAGAAGTCTTTTGTCACAAAGCTCAGTAGAAGAGCCAAGAGTCTCCTTCAGACACTTCTTGCTTTCTCTCTCACAAAAGCTCTGGCTCTCACTCGATTGAAACCAGCTCAGGAACTAAAAGCTCACCTGGTGTTGGATCTCAGACACTTTCAGTTATTTGTTTTCTGTTCTCCCATTTCTTTCCAAGTGCCCTTATCTGGTTGCTCTCTGAGGTCCCAGATAAGGGCTTAGTCAACAAATATTTGAAAAGCATGAGGTCCCCCCCCAAAAGGAAGGGAGAACCAGAGGTGAGGGAGTGAAAGGACAAATAAAACAAGGGTATTCAATCTCAGTGAGTCTGGAACAGACTTTTTAAACATCAAAGCACCTTGGGAGAGCCAGCAAATTGGCCCATGCCGTGCTCACCTTCCAGTTTTCATTTGCCCCGACAGCGAGCGGCTTATGGATTTCATGCCAACGTGACAGCCTGCAAGAGGTCTCGGTGCAAAAGCTGGTCTAAAACTGCACCCTTACTTCTCAGGACCCAGGGCCAGTTAGGAACGGTGTGTGGGAAGTGGCGGGGAAATGCCAGGACTGGCATGACTGAGCAATGACTTGGTGAATTCGTTCAGAAAGCAGGAGGCTTTACACGTTGGGTCATGTCAGCTCCCGGCCTGGAGTTCAGACCCCTCTGGCAGGATGGAGATGGGGCTCCTGCCAACTATTCAAGGTAAAATACTGCCACTGTTCCGTGTGCCACAACCAGTGATGACAGGGAGCCTGCTGGGCACACTGCCTTCCCTCTGAGGTCCTCTCTCCAGGGTCCCCTCTGTCCCTGCCTACTTGGCTGCCAGTAACCAGGGTGGGATGGGAGGCCCCCTCCAAGAGGCACTGTAGGAGGAGGTAGAAAAACTCCCCAGAATCCCCTCAGGGCCCACACAGCACAGCCTGTTCCTTGTCAGGCCCCTGTGGCCCTGGCCCCAACTTCAGCCCCATTCCCTGGAGGCCTGTGAGGATAAATAGTGCAGGGAGAAGCAGATGGAACTTGAGAACTAGGACTCTCCTGGACTCTCAGCCCCACAGCAACAGGACAACAAGGCCTTAACAGACCATAACCTCCTGATTGAGCCAGAGCCACTGTTTCCTCAAAACAACCGCTCCGGGGAAGAACACCACGGGAGCATGAGGAGCAGATGCTACTCACCAAGTGCTCAGGTGCTCCTTGCCTTGGGGAGAGCTGCTAACCAGGAAGATGACAGGCTGGTGGGCTGGCGGGACACCAGAACAGGGGGCCAGCAGGAGCAGTTCTGGAGTCCTCAGTGTCGCCGCCATGGCCCTCCTTCCTGGCTGACTCCTCAAGAACCTCCACCCAAACCCTGGGGCGCATAGAGCACGCAGGCAGTGTCTCCCCACCCACAGAGACCTGCTTGGCAAGGCTCTGCACACCTTCCCCCCACTAATGCTTCTGTTTTCCCACCCTCCCCTAAGCCCAGGCAGGCTTAGGCTGTACCTTCTCCATCCACCTGGACTGCCCTCAGGACTCACCGGCCAAGCTGGAGATCCTGGGCACTGACCCTAACACAGGCCACCACCACGTACGTGAGGCCTGCACTTCCCTGTCTGGGTGGGGACCAGTGCCAGCAGCTCACCTATGTAACACCCCACACCAAAGCATTTATTCCAAAGGTGGCTAAGCAGCGCCCAACAACCTGCCTACCAGCTTGTCCCAAGTGCCAGCCCTTCCTGGGCAATGGCCTGCCACATCCAGAAGAGCATCCTGGGCAAGAGAAGTGCACCTCCCTACCCTTTCAGCTCGGATCCCACAAGAGTTAGTGTTCTGCTGGGTTCTGAACACCAGCACCTAGTGCCCGTTGCCACCACAGCGATGCCCAGGCCCCTCAGAGAAGGCAGACTGGCCTAAGAGCAAGGGCAGGATTTTGGCCCAAACAGAACCGGGTTTGAATCCTAGCTTTGCTACTTACTAGCTGAGTGGCCTTGGGCAAAGTGCTTCACCTCACTGAGTATCTATTTCCTTATATGTACAATGGCCCAGCCCAGGGAGATGACATAACTTGTCTACAGTCATGGGGAGAGATGTCGTAGAGCTCGGCCCCAAATCCCATTTCCGAGATCTCAGGGCTGTTTTGACCACTCCGGTGATTTTCAGCTGTGTGCTGCAAGAATGTTTAAAACACACAGTACCTGACTATTCAGTCAGGGACACCGACCTCTTTTCCCTTAGATTGTCAAGTAAAAAAATGACAACAGCCACCACAACAATAGCCATCCAGTGTGAATGATCGAAACCATACTTATTTTTTTGTTAGATTGGCAAAAAACATAATATATTTTTTGGTGTTCTGCAGAATTTTAGTAATTAGTATACTGTGCCATGAGATGAAAAGGGCTGAAAACTGCTGGACCACATTGACATGTTCTCAAGAGCAGGTACAATGGACAAAGAAATAGTCTTTTCCAAAATGGCTGCCAGCTATTCCCAAAAGTCAGTGAAAAGCTCCTTCCAAAGTTCCCTGCCTTCAAAAACCAACCAACCAACCAATCAACCAACCAAGAAATGGCAAAACCCCAAAGTTCTCTGCCTTAAAACGAAAGTAGTCTTCACAGGCACCAACTCAAGCAGGTAACTAAAATTAGCATCACCTTTGCTGGGGACAGCTGGCATCATCATGCTTCCTGGTGGGAAGCAACAGGAGGCCCCCACCACCCCTGCAGGCTCCCACCAAAGATGTGAACTAAATGGAATCACGGGGAAGCGATCACACAACATGGAGTGAGGACAGTCAATGACGCCATGCCAAGAAAATGTATCCAGTGGTTTGCAATTGGTGAATCTTAGTGAAGGAAATATAGAAGTTCACAGTAGTATTCTTTCCATCTTTTTTTTTTTTAAGCTCTGGTCTTTTGCCTAAATAAGAATATATGGAGAGAAAACGCTGCTCTGCCCTCAGCTCACCCCGTGGCTCTGAACCAGCCAAGACTCGGTTGTGTCCTGTTTGAGTCTCTCCCCGGTGTCCAGAACAGAACAACCCAAGCTTCTCTGCTTGTTCAAGGCTTGGCACAATAGGGACCTCACAGTTTTCTAAGCTTATCTTCCACAAACTCTATAACCTGAACCATCTTCTCAGCCTGAGTTGTTTCCACGATGGTTCCAAACAGTCAGTGGTTGGAAAGCCATTTGTTCAGCCGGCAACTCTCACGGGCACCCTCCAGGGGCCAGGGGCCAGCCAGGTTCCAGAGTCCCTGCGATGCACAAGGCACAGTGGCTGCTCTGTGGGGCTGACCTTACACGTTTCCCTTCAACACCTGGCTTTCGTCAAACCCTGCCTTATGCCCTCTCTCGACTAGTATTTCCGTACAACATTTTCTTCCCAACTTTTCTTGGGAAACTTATGTTTTACTGAATCCCAAACTCTGAGAAACATCTCAATATTAACAAATTGGGAAAATGGGGAAAAGTATTATAATCCTCCGGCAAGAATTAAAGCTTAACAATCAACCTAGAGATGTTATTGGTTTGAAGGAATCGCTATTTCGAGTCAAAGCAAGAACAAGAACGTGCAGAGCTGGAGGTGCAGGCTGACAACCCTGGGGACCAGGGCAGCAGTGGCTACACTCTTATCAAGTCTTGCCTGCACACTGCCACGCTGCAAGGGTGTGTGCACAGCCTTGTCTGCTGTGAATGGTGAGTCACTCTTGCAAATACGTATTAATATGTCAATAACACAGTGTACACAAATCCTACAAGTGGTACTCTACAAAATAAGTTTGGAAACAAGTCAGTCCTTAAACTGATTCTGTACAGTGCTTTTAACTTTCTTAGGAGATACACTTGTTGGTGATTCAAATATTACCCAATAATGTTCACTGGCACCTTGTAGCATTTGACTATTTGCCAGAGGAGAAATAGGGGGGAAATGTGAATATTGTGGAATTCTAGGACACAAAATCAGAAACTGATCTAAAATCTGAATTAGTAAAAGCACTATTGATTAGTAAAAGCAATAGCTAAACCAAAATTGGGGCAAGCAAAGTGCTTTCATCACTAAAAAAAAAAAAAGAAAATGAGCTTACATAAAGCAATATATACCTCAATGTTCATCTTGAAAATACTTTTGGACACGTTTTAATTATTCAACCAACATCAAGTCAAAAAGAAATAAACTTTTCTGTATCTGGAATACTTGTCATGAAACAAAGATCAAGATACTGGAGCCCTGGCCAGGCGGCTCAGCTGGTTGGAGTGCTGTCCGTACACCGCAAGGTGGCCGGTGCGGGAGGCAACCGATGGGTTTCTCTCTCTCCCCCCACCCGCCCGGCCCTCTCCCCACCCCTTTACCTCTCTTTAAAATCAATGGACATATCCTAGAATGAGGATATTTTTTTAAAGTTAAAAGTAAAAGACAGAAAAAAACAAACATGCCAATTAAGAAACAGGTAAGCGGGCAAAAGATCTGAATATCTGAACAGATACTTCACCGAAGAAGATACACAGATGACAAATAAACACATGAAAATGACGCTCAACATCCTGAATCATTACGGAAGAGCAAATTAAAACCACAGTAAGATACCACTACATACCCATGAGAGTGGCCAAAACAAGACAAAACAAAAACTGACAATACCAAATGCTAACAGGGTCACGGAGAACCGGAACTCGCGTACACTGCTGGAGGGATGCCGTGGCACTGCTGCTCTGGAGAAAGGTTTGGCCATAAATGTATTCTTATCACACACCCAGCAATCTCGCTCCTAGGGATTTGTCTAAGTAAAATGAAAACCTGTGTTCAAACCAGCATATGAATGTGGAATCCAAATTGCCAAAAACCAGAAACAACTTAAATGTGCTTCAACTGAAGAATGCATAAACAAACTGGGGCACATCCTTTCAGCAGAATACTTCTTCAATTAACAAAAAGGGACAAACTACTGATATATTTCAATACATTATGCTAAATGAAAGACTCAAAGGCTACATATCTCATGATTCCAGTTATATGACGTTCTGAAAAAGGCAAAACCATAAGAACAGAAAATAGATCAGGGGTTACTGACGTGATGAGGTCTGACTACAAAGGAAGCAGCACAAGGGAATGTCGTCGCTTTTAGGGGGTGATAGCAGCGTTCCGGATTATGGCGGTGGTTAATGACTGTGAATTTGCCAACACCCAGACTGCACACCAAAGGGTTTTGGTAAATCTTAGTGTCTGGGAATTTAAAAATAAAGATTTTAAATGTCACATTAAGAGTCACTTTTCAATATTAAATATTTGTGCATTACCCTTAAAACATTAAATGATTTTTATTTGGAATTCATTTTGTTAATATTCTCTTCCTTTAACATTTTCTACTATCAAATATCTACATAAGGTGAAGATCATTTTTACATGTTAATAGAGTATATAACCTTATAACAATATACCTTCCCTAAATATTAATAAACCATGCATTTACCATGTATTTTTTCTTTTACAGGAAAACCTCTGAAAGTTTTATGACCAAAAAAAAATCAGAGTTTATCATGCGCTCTCATTCTTACTTAAAAACTCATAAACGTAAGTGTTATGAAAGAAATGATTTTGGGAATTCCCAGGAAATTTTATGCCTTTTTCCCGAATTCTGAAGGCTAGTGTCAGGAATTCAGAAGCACCAGAGTCTCCACACCTCCCCAGGCAGCCTTGGCTACGGCCCCCACGGCAGCCTTCCACCCTTCCCCAGCAGAGCCCCATCCGATCAACAGGTCGTTTAAGGTGTGGATTTAGGAACTATGTGCAACAGCTCTGACCCTGAATGCTGCAGGGGGAGATGCCAACAGGAGCAAGGCACTTCAAAGGGAGTGATATTTCCCATCGGGAGAGGCTGGGATGATATTGGAGCAGGTGTTACGGCCTTTTTTCCAGCTGCGCCAGAGGTTGAGAAAGGCACTTCAGAGAAGGCCAGGGTGAGCCAGGCATGGCGGGTGAGAACACAGCGCACATCTGGAAATGGTGATCTGTCCCTCTGGGGGGTCATCCAGTTCTCTGACGGACAGATAAGGCACCCGGACATGGCCTGGACTTCCTAGTTACTAAGGGTGAACTTAATTCTGTGGCGAAGGGAAAGGGCAGAACCAGACAAGTGCTTTGGTCTCAATGCTTGTAAGAACAGAGAAAGCCAGTGAGACCCACTGGGGGCTTCTGAAACAACAGTGAGAGAAGCTGAAGGTCTGAAATCTCGTTTCTCATTCCTTCAAAACTCTACACTCTGTTCATTGAGTGCACACAGGCTCTCGCCCTCTGGGCCTTGGCACAGTCTGTTCCTTCCACCGGGGACACTTCGCCCCCTTCTTACACTGGCCAACACTCCCTCATCTTTGAAGTCTCAGCTCATACATCACTTCCTCAGATAAGCCTCTCGTGATGCATGCTCCTGAAGTCGCTGGATTTTCCCAAGCATTGCTCTTCCACACTTCCACTATTGCAGTTTACTTACTACATTTATTTATTCAGGGATGTGCTATTTATTTGCTTGCTTGCTTTATAACATTCTCACAGTTAGAGTGTGCAGTCTGCATTAACTTATATAGCATGTGGTACCATGAAGTGCCTTACATTACACACCACCACGCAATCATCTTACACTATTTACCACCGTGCAATCATCACCCAGCTTAGGACAGCAAACCTTTCCAGAACCCCAGACGCCTCTTCATGCCCCTTCCCAGCAGTGCCCCAATTAGAAGTGACTACTATTCTGACTCTTTCACCATCAGTTAATGTTGCCTGCTGTGCATTCCGCATCTTACGGCTGGAGTGTGACAGCCATTTAAGGGCAGGCATTAAGTTGTCCCTGCTGCTCTCAGGACCCCAAAAGTGCTGGCCACAAAGGTTTTCAAATACCCACTGACTGGGTGAAGTTCCCGGGGGCCCAAACTTCTGCCAACGGTGCTATCCTGCCTGCAATGCTCTCCCATTATCGTTCACCTCATTCCTAACTCCCTCTTATTAACGATTTGTTCAACTTCCATCCCCTTTGTGGAAGCTTGTCCCCAAGGCATCCGCCACCCACCACATTCGCTGCTCACGTGCTCTCTCTGGGTACGTGTGTGCATACCTCTAGACCCAGCTCATCACACAGTCCGAGCCTCTCAGAGAGAACCAGTTTTACTCTTCACTTGAGGAACACCAACCTCTCTCAGCTCCTCACTGTTTACAGAAAATCCTGGGATGCAAAGAATTTTTTCTGGGGTGTCTTCCACATAGGGCTCTGAGGATCACAACAGAAAACAGCTGGGAAGGTGTCTTACACACCACAGTTCACCTGACAAATCTAAGGCATTTAAATGTCCAGTTATATGAATGTTTCTGGAAAATTATTGGTTAAACTATACATATATCATATGTACAACAAAAAAGTTTTTAAAAAAGAATACAGTGTCAACTATCTCTTAATAAAAATAAATAAAAGAATTTTAGCCCTGGCTGGCATAGCTCAGTGGATTGAGCACAGGCTGTGAACCAAAGCATCGCAGGTTCGATTCCCAGTCAGGGCACATGCCTGGGTTGCAGGCCATGGCCCCCAGCAACCACACATTGATGTTTCTCTCTCTCTCTCTCCCTCCCTTCCCTCTCTAAAAATAAATAAATAAAATCTTTAAAATAAATAAATAAATAAAAGAATTTTAACTATAGCCTTAAAATATAATTAACTGAGTATTTTAAAGAAAAGTATACTTTTAAAAAAAAGAATGCAGTAGATCTGTACGTACTAATGTAGAAAAACCCCTAACATACACTTAAGTAAAAAGAGCCGGGTGTCACAACAACAAAGTGTCCTCCCCACGGCCACAGGGAACAGGAGGAGCATGAATGCTACCAGCTGACAGTCTGCTGAGCACCAGGAAGTCTCCCCCATCGGCCAAGACGGCAACAGGGAGAGGTTCTTACACTGAGTGCATGCAAAGCTAGAAATATCAATGGATAGGACCCAAGAATGTGAAGAGCTAGAAAGACAATTGGATAGGAAAAGGTCCTTCTCCACACCTCTGGTACCAGATTGGGGGCAGGACCAGGGGAAGGCAGGCACACGCACCACAGACGTCCAAATGGCACAAGGGGAGGGGCTGGACCAAAGAGGCCTGTCAGTCTAGCCTGAGGAAAGAAAGGATTGGTTGGGAGGTAAAACCACTAGAAGCATGTAAAAGTTTGGGAGGTTAACTGGTTGTGGTTTTTGTGTTTTTTTTAAGATTTTATTTATTTATTTTTAGAGGGGAAGGACAGAGGGAGAGAAACATCAATGTATGGTTGCCTCCTGTGTGCCCCCTGCTGGGAACCAGCTCGCAACCCAGGCATGTGCCCCGACTGGGAACCGAACTGCGATCCTTTGGTTTACAGGCCCGCAATCAATACATTGAGCTACACCAGCTAGGGGACTGGTCTTTTGGAGAAAGCACCTGGCCTGTCCCACACCCAAGCTAATATAATCGCAGAGGAACAAAGTGACTTTCTAGCTCATGACCTGCACCCACACAGGACACTGGCTGGTTCTCCCCATAACAGGCATGTGTCCTTAGCAGTTACATGGTCCATGACCTCTGGGAGGTGCATCCGTGTGCTCTTGCAGCCATAGCAGGCACATAGCCCATGGCTGTGTGTGCCCCCCACACAGGCTCCAGGAAGGAGCCTGCAATGAACAGCAGTCGGAACAAGCTAAGCTACCTGGATGGGGGCTGACTGCTGAGCAGCTGCCCACAGGCTCCAAAGGGCTGTTCTTTAAATTGGAACAGGAACCCTAGACACTGGTGTCTGTCTTGGTCTTGCTGAGAAGACAGGATTTGAGACGGGAGTTTGCCATGCTCCCAGATCATGCAGCACCTGAATAAAACCGCTTTCCTTTTGCAGCAGCATCTGCCTCACGAGTTTGGCTTTTATGGCAGACAGGCAGCTGAACCTCCTTCTTTTGCTCAGCTACAGGAAGAGGAAAAGTGCACATACACATGAATATGTGCATAAAAAAACGTTGGGCCCCTGGCTGGTGTGGCTCAGTGCATTGAGCACCAGCCTGTGAACCGAAAGGTTGCTTGTTCAGTTCCAGTCAGGGCACATGCCTGGGTGGCGGGCTGGGTCCCCAGTTGAGGGTGTGTGAGAAGCAACAGAACGATGTATGTCTCACACATCAATGTTTCTCTTGCTCTCTTTTCCCCTCCCTTCCCCCTCTCTAAAAATAAATAAATCTTTTAAAAAAAGAAAAAGAAGACTTCCAACCAAGATGGAGGTGTAGGTAGACACACTGTGCCTTCTCACACAACCAAAAGAAGGACAACAAATTTAAAAATGAAAAACAACCAGAACTGACAGAAAATCCAACTGTATGGAAGTCCAACAACCAAGAGGTTAAAGAAGAAACACCTATCCAGACTAGTAGTGGGGGCAAAGACAGCGGGGCAAAGAGGACCCACAGCAAGGCGGCGGCTGCGAGACAGGACAGTCCCACATTCACGTGCAGATAAACTGGGAGAACAACTGGGGCATAAGACTGACCACACAACCCAGGGTTCCAATGCTGGGAAATAAAGCTTCAAGCCTCTGATTGAAAACACCTGTGGGGGTTGTGGGGGGGCAGTGGGAGAAACTCCCAGCCTCACAGGAGAGTTCACTGGAGAGACCCACAGGGTCCTAGAATGTACACAAACCCACCTACCCAGGAATCTGCACCAGAAGGGCCCAATTTGACTGTAGGTAGCGGGGAAGTGACTAAAAACCAGCAGAGAGCTAAGCAAGCTGCATTGTTCCCTCTCTGACTCCTCACCCACATACAGCGTGAACACCTAAGGCTCCGCCCCTCACTATGTAACAGGTGCGCTGAGACAAAAAATGGCCCAAATGAAAGAGCAGATCAAAGCTCCAGAAAAAATACAACTAAGCGACAAAGAGATAGCCAACCTATCAGATGCACAGTTCAAAACATTGGAATCAGGATGCTCACAGAATTGGTTGAATATGGCCACAAATTAGAGGAAAAAATGAAGGCTCCACTAAGTGAAATAAAGGAAAATGTATAGGGAAGCAATAGTGATGGGAAGGAAACTGGGACTCAAATCAACGGTGTGGACCAGAAGGAAGAAAGACACATCTAACCAGAAAAGAATGAAGAAACAAGAATTCAAAAAAATGAGGAGAGGCTTAGGAACCTCCAGGAAAACTTTAAACATCTCAACATCCGAATCATAGGGGTGCCAGAAGAAGAAGAATAAGAGCAAGAAGTTGAAAACTTATTTGAAAAAATAATGGAGAACATCCCCAATCTAGCAAAGGAAATAGACTTCCAGGAAGTCCAGGAAGCTCAGAGAGTCCCAAAGAAGTTGGACCCAAGGAGGAACACACCAAGGCACATCATAATTACATTAGCCAAGATTAAAGAGAAGGAGAGAATCTTAAAAGCAGCAAGAAAAAAGGAGAGTTACCTACAAAGGATTACCCATAAGACTGTCAGCTAATTTCTCAAAAGAAACCTTGCAGGCAAGAAGGGACTGGAAAGAGGTATTCCAAGTCATGAAAGGCAAGGATCTACATCCAAGATTGTTCTATCCAGCAAAGCTTTCATTTTGAATGGAAGGGCAGATAAAGTGCTTCCCAGATAAGGTCAAGTTAAAGGAGTTCATCATCACCAAGCCCTTATTATATGAAATGTTAAAGAGACTTACTAAGAAATAGAAGATAAAAAATATGAACAGTAAAATGACAACAAACTCAGTTATTAAAAACCACACCTAAAACAAACAAAAACAGAAACAAAAACAAAAACTAAGCAAACAAATAGAACAGGAACAGAATCACAGAAATGGAGATCACATGGAGGGTTATCAACAGGGGAGTGGGAGGGGGAAGAATGGGGGAAAAGGTATGGAGCATAAGTAGCATAGATGGTAGGCAGAAAATAGACAAGGGGAGGTTAAGAACAGTATGGGAAATGTAGAAGCCAAAGAACTTGTATGTACAACCCATGGACATGAACTAAAGGGGGGCAATGCAGGTGGGAGGGGATGTGCAGGGCGGAGGGGAATAAAGGGGTGAAAATGGGACAACTGTAATATAATAATAAAATATATTTTTTAAAAAGAAAAAGCAAAAAAATTTTGGAAGAATACACAGGAAACTGATTACCTTCACCCCTAGGTATGGAGATCCCATATCCAATCCCTTTTTGTCACATAACTTTCTCATCTGCCAAGGTGTTATTTTTCTATCACTAAATATTTTAACATAAATATAAGCTACAATGAGGGGCTGAGCTGTACCACCACCACAGTCCTCCACAACTGCCTAAAGTTCATCCTGAGAGTAAACTAAAGGCAGCCTGTTTAAACCAGGGAGCAGGCCCTCGTAGCCGAGCAGACAGTGTAACAGGCTCAGAGGCAGCGGTGGAAGGGATGGAAACAGCCTGTAAGCTCACGCAGAGCGTTCCCTGTGGCCTTGGAAGGAGCAACAACTGATGCAATTCCACCTTCTGTCTAAAGCTGAGAGCTGACAGCCTAGGGCCAAAGCAGGAGCAAGGGGTCAGGGCCACTGGTAGATGAATGATGCCCACCCTGTCCTGTGGCTCAGACTGAGCGGGGCCTGGGGGAGGCCTGGCTTTCCCACCTGACAAACATGCAAACTCAAAGTTGGGAGAAGCAACCCAAGGGCAAAGGCAGAAAGACAAGGGCCTCCAGGGGGCTTGCTAGTCTTCCCAGCCCGTAGAGTTCCACACAGCACATGGCAGGGCTTCCTGGGGCCAGAAATAACCACATCCATGTGACTCCTCTCCTACCACCTTTACCTGCCCCTCCTTCAGCGTCCCCCACCCGCCTCATACCAGTCAGTGGAAAGTGTTCCCTAGTCACTCGGGCTGACGTGCCAATGTGTGGGTCGTTCCTCACTAGTTTCTTTTCAACCATCCACTGTCCCATTTCCCTGACTTTGTGGCAGTCCTGGCTCAGGCCCTGCCTACCCCACTTGAACCTACCTCTAGACACTTCTTTGACTCCAGTCCAGCCTCCCTACTCCTGCTGGTGACATTCCTAAGCCCACACAATTAGTCACTCCCCTGCCCATTCCTGCAGCTCTCTGTGCTTGAAGAATACAACCCAGCTTCTTCACGCGGCACCCAAGGCCTCCCACATGGGCCCCCAACCTGTTGGTCTAACGACAGTGGGTAAGAGCAATAGTAGTAACAACCGAACATGCCAAGTATGTCCTGAGCACCTCTTAATCCCTATAACAACCAGGATTTCTTTTTTGGCAGATGAGAAAACCAAGCACAGGAGGGTTAAGTAACTTGCCTGGGGTCACAGTCCAAGCTCATAAAGAATGTACTGGATTAGAACTAAAGACCTTTTAACCCTCTGCCTTCCCTGAAAGATTAAACCCTCAAGGGCTGGATTATGCCTTCCTTTTACCGTTGCAGCAGGCTCCCCATTGCTTAGTGAAGCAATGGAACTCTGCAATAGGAACTGGGTGAGGGGTGCGGAAGGAAGAGGGCACAGGTGTTCCTAAAATGGAAACCAAAGATACTGCAGGTCACACAAATTATTCCTAAAATTCTCTTTGAGTTCCAAGAAGGAATATCAATGTTTAATGGCAAAGAAATTTTATAGAAAGCAGAAGCTGTATATATTTTTTTTAACATATGATTAACTACAGCATCTTCAGACTCTGGATTAATCAGTGTGGATAAAACACTCACATCTCTTCTATGAGACCTGGAGAAGGATTTTACTGCTCTGATGGTTTCATTTTACAACAAGCTGCCAGGGACAGCACGGTGCAGCTGATGCCAGGTGCCTGGTCAGAAGCGCCCCTCGTGAGGGCGACCCCGTTCCTGGAGCACCGTCTCCTGGCAGCGCCGAGGCATGTCCAGGAACAGGAGGCACTCCTGCCACTAGCCTCCGGGTGCCTACGGGCCTGGGACTTGGCTCACCGAACACATGGCTCCCGTCCCAGAGGCTCCCACTAAGCTGCCAACTGTTCCCACTTCCTCAGGTTCTAAGGGCCATTGCTGCGGTCAGAAAGAAGGGGCAAAAACACCCCACAACAACGATGACAATGACAATGATGCTAAAGGAGACAGAACAGGAGACGACATGGAGAAACTAAGTGGCAGAGGAGAATGCTGATTCGATAAACTTTGGAGCTGCTCTGACACCTTCCTGGCAGGTGTGTGAGGCACATTTTCTCAAGTCTTCTCCCACGCTTCCTCTTCCTCTGCCACCCTCACTCCGCACTGTATCTGTTTACTCTTCCGGGTCTCCCCTCTGGATGGCACTCCTTGACTGGTCCTAGGAACTCGCTCAGCTAATGCTGAGTGAGTGGTGGCAGACCTTGCAGACTGTTTACGCCACACATACCCCCCAGTTTTATTTCAGGCAGGAATGCGTACAGCTGAAAGACTTCTTAGTCTCTCCTGCAGCTATGGGAGGCCAATGAGGCAAAGAGGAAACCACTGGGTGGGACTTGCAGGAAAGTCTCATCTTCTACCTCTCTTCTCCTTAGAAAGGAGACAACAGTTGGCACGTGTCCTGCTTGTCTCTCCCCCTTGTCCCTGGAAAGCTGACCTGATAGCTGGAGCTGCAGTAGCTGTCTCAGACCACGACGCAACCCTAAGGATGGCAGAGCAGGGAAGCCAGCTCTAGACTGTCTCCCCCAGATTTCTTTTAAACACCTACAGAGAATAAACCTCTGTTGGTTTAAGCCACTGCTATTTCTAGTCTCTGCTTACTAATTGCCAAATATAATTCCTAATTGATTAATGAATAAACCAATTAAACTTGGTTTTCTTAAATTACTCACGGTTAACTTCCAGTTCAAAGACCATTTACCACATCTAACCTTTGTAATATAATGATACCTTGCCATTAATGAGGGACATCAGGAAGACAGAGGGACAGAAGCAACACAAGAAAGAGGTAGGAAGGGATGGAGAAGTTAGGATAAATAAAGAAGATGATGAGGGCTGGAGGCAGGAGGGGAGCAGGAAAACTAGGGGCAGAGAAGAGAGGCAACATGGGGGAAAGGCAGGGCAGGAACAGAGGGAGCCAGAACAAAGGAAAGGGGAAGACGAGAGACGGGGCGGGACAGAAGGGCCGGGGAATGATGTCAGGTGTGCTGCGGCGGCAGTGGCCACAGAGAGAGCACTGGCTGCAGGCTGGGCACTGTGCTAAGCACTCTGTGGGCATTCTCTCTAGTCCTCATCCTCCTGAGGCAGTATGCCCATTTCACAGATGAGGTAACTCTGGCTCTGAGATGTTAAATAACTTTCCCTCACAGAAGGTAGTAGAGATAGAAGACTTTCTTGAAGTATCCTTAAACGGGAGGGAGGGGGCCCATCATCCTTCGGTCTCTCTTTATTCCACAGACTGGAATATAGATGTGGTAGCTGGATCCATGGCAGCCATTTTGGACAATAACGACAACAGCTACACCCCAAGAATCACGGAGCAGCAAAGTGGATGGAAGAAGCTTGGGTACTCTGTGACCCAGTGGAGCTTCCACAATCATCTGACATGACAGACTACATGGTCTGTCGGCCCGGAGTCCTCATCCATGACTGCTTCAGATCTCAACTTGCTCCGTTTTCCTCTGATCCTCAACAATGGATTCTAAGGCCCACTCCCAGAGATCCTGATTCAGCGATCACTTTGAGGTGCACTCTCCTAGGAAAATGGAGTCAAACTAGAAAAGGTAAAGAAACAATCTGAGAATGCACAGGAAAAACCCTGATACCTTAAAAGCAGCAATGGCTGGTGACGTGCTCCCAGGAGACCTTGGAGATCAGGAAGTGACATTGTAAAGTTCACCTTTCATTATTTAGAGAAACGGAAGACAGGAGAAGTTCACAAAAACAGAGTTGGGACCACTCCCCAGAAATATAAAAGGCGGTCTGAGTAATCTCAGACCAGTCTGTGACGGTGCTAGCAAATCATCCAAGAAAACAAACTGTGCAAATCTCAGACAGAGAATCACTCCTCTGAGTACGCGCAACAGCTGCCGAAGAGACAGATGTGCACACCACAGCATCGCATGGCCTTAGTCTAGCACGATTGGCTCCTGCCTCCTGTGTGCTAGGAATTATCTCCAACTAAACTACAAGCTCCCCTCTCTGAGGATAGGGACTGTGTCATTACCATTTCAGTATGTTCAGCAACAGCATCCAGCGCAGTAGTAAACACACAGGTGCTGAATTCATGACCACAGACTGAGTTGTCCGGAAGAACTAATGGCGATCGTGTGTGTGGGCCTAAGCGGTCCACCAACCCCTTGCCCTGTGCCTACCTCTGAGCTGAAGCTGATTCCTGAAATCCCAGCCAAGGAGCCTGAGAGTTAGTGCTGTGTTAGTTCATCACTCCCACCAGATGGCGGTCTGCTGGACACCCTTTAGGGGTCTTCAGAGAGCTCCTGGGAATATTCCTGCGATAGTCCCAAGAGGGCAGAGAATTCAGGTGAAGCTTAGGGGGAGGGACGGCACAGGTTCTGTTTAGCTCTGTCCGGAGCCTATTCAATCCGCCCCTTTTCACTGCTGAAATCTCAAAAGCGACAGAAACCTTTACTGGGCTGGAAATGATGGGCAGTTGCTGGTGACACTCATCTCTAAACACCAGGCTACTGAGCTTTCATGCCCTGGTCTCCTTGGAGGCTGCAATATGAATCATCCATTCCCTAAGCAACGGTCTCTTCTAGAAGTGAAGATTTATTCTAAAGTTAAAGGTTCTGCGGGCCCACCAAGGATTATAATTAATTTGTATTCCTCTGCCTGGCACTCAGAGAAACTGAGTTTGGGGATGGAATGTGGGACATGAATTCTTAAGGCCAGAAACCACTTTAGTTTGCAGGATGTAGTGGCTTTTTCGGGCTGCTGGCTGTTAATCTCTGGCACCTCAGCTAGACTGAGAATTGCTATCCTGTGTCCCAGCCACATTTCCACCAACCTGGCACATGACTTTCCAAAAAAACAAACTTTCCTGCTCTCTCTTCCTGCACCTGTGTCTCACACCACTTCCAGCCCTCGCCTCCAGTCAACCACAGAAATTCAACTCAAAAGGCAACATTGAGTGACAGGTAGAATGCCAGGAGCTTCAAACACCAAGAAGAGCAAGACCATGTTCTCAAGGGGATCAGAGTCTGGTAAAAAAAAGGAAACATGTAAATAGCGGCAACCCACAGAGTGATAATTACTGTAAAAGAGACCCGGTACAGAAAAAGCAAAGGCCACTCTTCTGAAAGGGATGAGAAATGCAGACAAGGGGGAGAGGCACTTCCAGGGAGGAACAAGCATGCGCAAAGCTGCAGGAGCCTGCGTGTGCTGTACCGGAGTCCGCAAGCAGAGGGGGCTAACAGGGACCCAGCTGACCACATGCCAGACAGTGCCATTTTACAGAAGAGGAAAGTAGGGTGCAAAGAGGATGAGCAACATGTCCAAAATTACAACTTACAAAAGGATAAATGTAGTTTCTAAATCAAACAGCTGGACTCTAAAACATGAGCTTTTAAGCATTACAGTACATGCTGAAGTGTAGAAAAGGTAAGTTTATATAGGACAGACATCGGCTGGATCATGAAGGGCTTTATCTACCATGTTAAGGGCTTAGACTTGAACTTTCAGCAGTACGGTGGACTGACTTAATGTGAAAGCACTTCTCCTTCCCACTACAGTCACACAGAAATACTATATAAAACAAATGACATCCTTAAACATATAGTCAAACTTAAAAGAAAAATATCCCACATGCCAAAAATCACAAGAAAAACTGAAATATGAACAGTAAGTGGAACTAACAGCAAAACAACCTACAGACTTTTGAAACCACATATGAAGTGGTTCTAGTACCTTGCTGTGGCTTTGAGTCCTGATAACAAGGTGAGAGCTTTAAAGGCTGCCCAGCACAGTAAAGCGACAAGAAGCCGGCCATTTCTCCAAGGCTGTATGGAGGGAGGGAGGTCACCCATAAGAAACTAAACTACTAAGCTAGCTCCACCCATGGATATGAATCTGACTTTACACTAACGGAGTGGCAAATGGGCTGCCAAACTGAGAAACAAACATAAAAACCGAGCCAGGCCCTGGCCGGTGTGGCTCTGCTGGGAGTGTTGTCACGTAACCAAAAAGCTGCAGGTTCAGTCTCCAGTCCCGGGCAGGTGCATGCATCCCCTGGCCTGGTCCAGCCACACAGGGGAGGCAACCAATGGATGCTTCTCTCTCACACGGATGTTCTCTCTCTCCCCTCCTCCCTCTCTAAAAGCAATGAAAAAAATAATGTTCTTGGGTGAGGATTTAAAAAAAAACCCACAAAACTGTGAGCCAGGACCACTGAAACACCTGTAGAAGGCCCCGCCAGAAGCAAACTGCCTTGAGAAACACCTTCGCAACTCAGGGCACAAAACTTGCCCATAAAACAGAGTCTGTCCTGACGATAAGCTCACAGCCCAGAGTTACAAACCACACAAGGAAACAAACCATCAGCAGGGACAAGCACTGGACACAGAAAGATTAAGTGGAAGCACAAGAACCAGAAACAATAAAAACAATCTGAAGGAGAGCACAAAATGGAAAAGTTCAGATGTTTGGAAAGATAAAGCAGCACACAAGAAACAGACATGGAGACTTGGTGGTGGCATGGCCAACGTGTGTGTCAGAAGAATTCTGGAAAGCAGAGTAGAGAAAATGGGAGGGAACCAGGGAGATAATGACTGAGAATTTCCCAGAATTAAAAAAAAAATCTTTTAAATGTAAGATGTTAACATTAGGGGAACCTGGGTGAAGAGATACGGAAACTCTCAAAATCTATATTTATCTAAAATGATTCCAAAATAAAAGTTTTTTTAAGTCTTCAAACAGACCTAGCACACGAAGCCTAAGCAAGAAAATGAAAAACAAATCCATATGTACTTTCAAATGGTTCAAAACAAAAATATATAAAGAAATGTATCAACTAAAGTAAAACTACAGATGTTCACTATACTATTTTCATGCAGTAAAAAGATGAAGGAAAAGTAAGACTAAGAATAGAAATAAGATGTATAATTTTTCAAACCAGTAAAGGGAATAAAGAAAAAAATCTAACATAAGGCAGGAAAGGAGAAAAGCAAAAAAGAAGGTGTATGGCCAGTACTCAAAACATTATTGTATATTTAAGTCAAAACCCAAAATGTAAATAAATTAAATGCATTTAGGACAGATTCTTCAGATTCTGTTTATGAAACTTCTAAAGCATCATGAGGCGGCAAGGATGAAAATATGGGGCAAATAACCACAAGCTGAGGTAGCACTAGTATCATCAGACTTAAAGGCAAAGCAGGAGAGACACTAAAAAGGAAGACTCAACAAGCCTTGGTGACTGATTAAAAGAGACACTGGGGAGAAGGGACAAATGGAGGACAACTATCAAGCGACCAAGGGCACGGGAATATTCCAATTAAGGTGGAGGCTGCGGGAAGAGCAGGTCTGGCAAAAAATATAAGGGTCATCAGGAGCTCTGGAGACTCCCAGGTGAAGATGCCCCATAAGCAGTCACAGACATAATCACAAAGTCAGTGGTTATTCCAGAGTTTTTTAGAGACAATTCTTAACAACACAGTATTAAGAATGTACATAATTCTGCCCTGGCTGGTGTAGCTCAGTGGATTGCGTATGGGCTGCAAACCAAAGGGTCACTGGTTTGATTCCCAGTCAGGGCACATGCCTGGGTTGCAGGCCAGGTCCCTAGTAGGGGGTGCGCAAGAGGCAACCACACATTGATGTTTCTCTCCCTCTCTTTCTCTCTCCCTTCCCTTCTCTAAAAACAACTAACTAAATAAATAAATAAAATCGTTTTAAAAGGCATTAAAAAAGAATATACATAATTCTTATTTCTTTCTTTAAAAAAATCCTAAAAGCAACCAAACCCCAAGCCCCAATCCCGGGACTTATCACAGCCATGGCAGTAAACCCGTGTTTCCCACGCATTCCTGGCCCATCCAAGCTGTGCTCCTGTCAGGTGGTGAAAAGGTGGGGTGGTGAGAAGACAGTGAGAATGTGAGTGCCTCAGGCTTCCAGAGCCACTTCCAGTCCCACACACACAGTGGAAAAGCTCCTTGGAAGGAGAAATCCTGCGTCTGTGCAGCCACAGGTGAAAAAGACTCACCAGGAGCCAGACTCACCATAAACAGAATCTGGATCAGGAGCCAGACACCTATGGTTTGCTACCAATGAGTCGACCACTCCCACTGCTCAATCTCAAAGTTTGGTTCAGGTAGTCACACAGTTACCCAGTGCTGACCCTGCTCTGATGTGGAATAAAGGATAACCATAATAAAGAAAGACCATCACAAACACCACCAGAAAAATGCCAAAGGCTCTGTGGTTCGAAGAATGGCAAATCCCTGTGTGCTATTCACTCACGCGGAATCAGCAGTTCATGGAGCAAACAACACTGGGAACGTGACTTCCCCAGGTCTCCTTGTTACATCATTCCAGGGCACCACTGCCCCTGCAGCTGTGCTGCCCAGGGGCTCAGGCCTCCATGCACTCCCCCTGCTGCACAGTGAAGCTGGTTATTTCCACTCACATATACGAAGTGCTTACAAAGAGTCAGGCACATGCTGCATGTTTTATGAGCGTTCTTTCATTTAATTCTCTCAGTTACCCTATGAGGTGTGTGCCCCTATTATTCCCATTTTACAAATGAAGAAACCAAGGTTCATAGAGGCAAAGAAAACTCCCCCAAGGTCACTGAGTTAGGGGCACAGGGCCTGACTCTGAACCCAGGTCTAACTCCAGACCTACACTCTTGTATGACACACTGCTTAGTCATACGACCTCATGCACATCCGTATTCTGTTCACCCTCCTAGACCGCCCACTCTGCAGTCCACCGTCATGGCCCCTGCCACAGCCAGCGCGGGCACAGTGGACAGATGGGGAGCACGGTGGTGGGGTGGCAGAGGGAGAGGCTGGATTTGAGCCAGAGCTCCTAGACTAGTCCAAGCTTTGGATACTCAAAGTACAGGCTGATTGACCCTCTCCAATTACAAAGCACACAGAGTCAGGCACAGTGCTTAAACCCTGGAATCTAATCATCAAAATGGCCCATTACACCCACTTTCCAGAAGGGGAAACTGAAGCTTAGAGGGGTTAATAATCTGTCCAAGGCCCTCGGTTAATGAGTGAGAGAACCAGGATTCAAACCCAGACCCGCCTCTCCAAGGACTGCACTTGCAGTTGCTATGTACACAGCCTTGCTCATCTCCTGACCTAGGTAGGAGCTGGGGGACCGGGGAAGGCAGTGAACTGTGCCTTTGGGCCTGGGAAGTAATGAACATGTAATCACTGTAAACTGGAAACACTGCCCCTATTTCAGGCCCAGGGAGGAGGCCAATGAGCACAGATATATACACAGCTGCAGCACAGGGAAGAACCCTACAAAGCCTTTTTCCAAACAAGGTCACATTCACAGGTTCTGAGGAGTAGGACATGGACTACTTCTTGGGGAGGGCACTATCCAGCCCATTACAGGTGGTGAAATCAGAATGCTGAGAACAAACACCGCGAGAATGGGCAGGACACCTGTGGATGGCAGACAGAGGCATTTGAGCTGTCCAATGGCTCCTGGGAACGGAAAGAATAGCATATAATGTCGGAACTGGAGACATAGGAAGAGGGCAACAAAGAGGAGCTCTGCTTGAAAACTGAGCGCTCCAGCCCTGATCGGTGTTGCTCAGATGGTTGGGTGTCATCCCGCAAAGCGAAAGGTCACCATCTCGATTCCTGGTCAAGACATCAGATTCACCTGGGTTGTAGGTTAGGTCCCGGGTTGGGACCTGTAGGAGAGGCAAATGATCAATGTTTCTCTCCCTCTCTTTCTCCCTCCCTTCCTTCCTTTCTCCCTAAAAAAGGACATGTGGGTCTGCACTCTGCAGAGAAGGATTTAAGGCAAGAGGTTCAGTATTGGTATCTATAAGAGGTCACAGCCACAGGAAGGGCCAAGGGGAGAGGGGGAGAGAAGCAGCAGGCCAGAAGCCCCCAGGACCCTCACACTCAGGGAGGGGCAAGAGGAACCCAGGCAGCAAAGGTGAAGTCAGAGAGGAAGAGAAACCAGGCCCGGGAGGGGAGATGTTTCGCCTCCTAGAGGGCAGGGCCCATCTCTTCCTGCTGTGTATTTCCAGAGTCTAATACTGTACTGGCCACAACTGCTGAATAATAAAACAATGAACACTTATGTGAAAGACCAAACATAAGAGATGCCTGAGATGCAAAGAAAAGAAGCTAAGGTACATGTAATACAGGTGATCTCCGCAGCTACAGGAGGGAGCTCCTTATGAGAGGGATGAGGGGAGGGGGGAAGGCTTAGAGCGAACGCCGAGGGCAATGTGCTATGAAAACAAGAGAGGTGAATAAAGGGATAACCAGCCAGCTGTTGTTGGGGAAGGTGAATTTCTCAGGCCCTCACTGACCCCACACAGGGGCACGTGAGCTCTTGGCTCCGCACAAGCACTGCCCTGCCATCCTGCTCTCCCTTCAAATCCCAAGTGTATACTCCACTTACTCATCTGAAAAACAAGCAGATGCCTCAATTCCTCCTTGAAGAAAAGAAGTGCTGTGAATCCACAAGCAGAGGCTGCTGCCATGACCGGGGGAGACCTAACCCGAAACCCTGGCGACGGTCCTTGTCGTGGGCGGGCAGCAGGCCTCTGCAGACAGGAACTGTGCAGACAGGAGTAGGGAGTGCAGCCAGCGGTGACTCAGGCAGTGTTTACTAGTGTGTGGGTGCCTACCACCTCTGAGGGGACAGACTGGGTTGATTGCATCAGACTTCCAGGAAATATTTCTTAATTTCTATTTTTTAAGGCACACAACTTCCAGAGTGACATCTCTCTGATGACTTCAAAAGACATTTCAGTCAGCAGTTGAAATCAACATCTTCTTACACGCTCGACCAACCCAGCTTTACTCATTCCCCGATGTGTCCACACACGACAGGGGAAGTGGCCAGAGAATGCCATGCAGCCCCCGTCAAGGCAATAGGAAATGAGGTGACACCACAAGGCCACATGAGGACCAAGGCCAGAGCTCCTAGCCACCACCTTCTTACCAAACAGGCAGGGTTTTGTGGCCCAGGAAAAGGGGCATGTGACCACTGACTCCCAAACTAACTGGTTCACAGGACTTCCTTTGTAAACTGACTCAGATCTACTGAGTCAGGTGCCCTCGTATATTGCAGAGAGGGTAAATCAGTACAACTCTCTGGAATTTGGCCAAATATCAATGCCCTTACATTTTGGTTCACAGAATTATACACACATGCACGCACATCCACACTTGTAAAACAATGCCTACCAAGTGCAGGACTCTGCAGGTAGCGGGAGGACAATGCTGACAAGACAAGGTAGCCGCCCTCAGACAGCTGCTGTGCTAGTCAAGATTCGGACAATTAACGAATAAATTAACAAACAAGATGACTTCTGAGGATAGGAGGCATTAGATGCAATTGTAAAAGATAAGAAACAACCTAAATATCATCAGCAGAACTGGTTAAACATGCTCAGATACACCCATAAGAAGGAATACTGATCTACTGTTAAAAATGCATTCCTGAAAACTCTCTTCTAATTACCAGTGATATAAATGTTTAAAGCAGGTTTCAAAACAGCATCACAATTATATTCAATGAAAGAAGGAAATCACGAAAGACCACATGCTGTATGACCCCACGTATATAAAATGTCCAGAACAGGCAAATCTGTGGAAACAGAAAGTAAGGGGAAGAATGGGAGCAAATGCTAATGGATACAAGATTTCCCTTTAGGATGATGAAAAGTTCCTAAAATTAGATTATGGTAATGACTGCACAAATCTGCAAATATACTAAAAACCATCAAATTGTTTACTGATTTGAAAATGTTATTTATTAAATGAATTAATATATATTATTAACCAGTTAACACTGGTTCCAATGCCATGTATCTGATCTCCTTCACTTTCTCCTCCTCCCCCACTCCCTCCCCCGGTAACCACCATTCTGTGGCCTGTATCTGCGAGTTTTTTTCTGTTTGTTTTGTTATGCTCTTTTGTTTTGGATCCCACATATGAATGAAATCGTATAGTTAGTTCTTGTTCTTGTCCTTTTCCATCCGACTTATTTCACTTAGCACAGTACTCGCAAGGCCCACCCACGCGTCACACGGCAACACTTCGTCTCTTCCGTGGCCACACAGTGCCCACCGTTCACACGCGCCGCATCTTTATCCAGCCATCTGCTGAAGGGCACTTGGGTGGTTTCCACGTCTGGCTACTGTGAATAATGCTACAGTGAACCTAGGGATACATATATCTTTATAAATTAGTGTTTTCAAATGTTTCAGGTAGATACCCAGAAGGGGAATTGCTGGGTCATACAGCAGCTTTGTTCTTGATTTTTTGAGAAACCTCCATACTGTTTTCCATGGTGGATGTACCAAACTGTGTATTTTAAATGAGTGAATTTATGGTATTGGAAGTATGTTCAATAAAGCTGCTAAATAACAGTATTCACTATGGTTTTCAAAAAAAGGATGTGTGAACGTATGCATGGAGGGGGGAGAGAGAGAGCAAGAAAGAATATCCATCGAAATATTAACTGCGGTGATTCTCTGAAAGTTTTAGATGACTTTTATTTCCTTCTTTACAGCGTCCCTCTGTGTTTTCCAAATATTCTAAAATGTAGATGTGAGTTTACCTGACAAAAGAAATCAGCCAGGGTTTTAAAATCTAGAACTAAACGTTAAGGAAGTCTAAAGCACAGAAACAAAAAGGCCCAACTGAGTTAACTCGGGTGTACCTAAGCATGTCATATCCTTCGCGCCAAAAACAACCAGACAGCTAAGCAAAGGAATTTTGTATTCCAGATAAATCAGGCCAGCAGGTCCTGGTTAGGGAGGGTTTGTTGACCACTGCAGAGCTTGTTCCCGTCCGCAAACACTTTAAAATAAAACCAGCCATCACCATAAAGCTCAGATACTATCAAAGAATGCAAAAGAATATCAAAGATTTGCCCCAGCCAGGCAGCTCAGTCAGTTAGAGCATCATCCCAATATGCCAAGGTTGTGGGTTCAATTCCTGGTCAGGGCACATACAAGAATCAACCAATGAATACATAAATAAATGGAACAACATATTGATGTCTTTATCTCTCTGTCTCTCAAAAAAATCAATAAATAAAAAAAATGTTTTTAAAGAGTATTAAAGATTCGCCTGATTGGTGTAGCTCAATAGATCCAGCACGGGCCTGCAAACCAAAGGGTTGCTGGTTTGATTCCCAGTCCAGGGCATATTCCTGGGTTGCTGGCCAGGTCCCCAGTGGGGGGTGGGGGGTGAGAGACAACTACATATGGATATTTCTCTTCCTCTCTTTCTCCTTCCTTTCTTCTCTCTCTAAAAATAAATAAATAAAATCTTAAAAAAAAAACATTTCATGAGGTACTAAAAAAAAAGAATATCAAAGATTTGAACAAATGCAGTTGGAAGCCTCCTGGAACTTGTGGGGTTTTTTTTAATTATATTTTGTTTATACTATTACAGTTGTCCCGATTTTTCTCCCTCTGCCACCTTCCATCCAGTGCCCCTACTCCCTCAGACAATCCCCACACTGTTGTCCACATCTACAGATCATACATATGCGTTCTTGGCTACTCTATTCCCTATGCTGTACTTTACATCTCCATGACTATTCTGTAACTACCAATTTGTACTTCTTAATCCCTTCACCCTTTTTGCCTATCCCCCCAAACCCCTCCCATCTGGCAAGCACCAAAACATTCTCTGCATCTATCATTCTGTTTCTGTTCTGCTTATTTATTTTGTTTTCTAGATTCAATTGTTCATAGATATGTATTTATTGCCATTTTATTGTTCATATATACTTTTAAAAGTATTTACTTATTTTTTAGAGAGAAGAGAGGAAAGGGAGAAAAAGGAAAAGAAGCTTTGATGCATGGGAGAAAGACCCATCTATTGCCTCTAGCATACCCCCAACTGGGGACCACAACCCAGGCCTGTGCCTTGACCGGGAATCAAACCAGTGACCTTCTGGTTTGTAGACCCACACTCAATCAACTGAGCCACACCAGCCAGAGCTATTGCTCATATTTCTGATCTTCTTCTTCTTTTTCTTAAAGAATACCCTTTAACATTTCATATAATACTGGTTTGGTGGTGATGCACTCCTTTAGCTTTTGCTTGTCTGGGAAGCTCTTTATCTGGCATTCAGTTCTAAATGATAGCTTTGCTAGGTACAGTAATTTTGGTTGTAGGTCCTTGCTTCTCATCACATTAAATAATTCTTGCCAGCCCTGACTGGTATAGCTCAGTGGATTGAGCGTGGGCTGTAAACCAAAGCATCACAGGTTTGATTCCCAGTCAGGGCACATGGCTGGGTTGCAGGCCATGGCCCCCCAGGAACCGCATATTGATGTTTCTCTCTTTCCCTCTCTCTCTTTCTCTCTTTCTCTCTCTCTCTCTCTCCCTCCCTCCTTCCCTCCCTTCCCTCTCTAAGAACGAATAATAAAATCTTAAAAGAGTCTTATCTCTCTAAATAAAAAAAAGAAAGTAAAATTATTTTTTTTAAAATAGTTCTTGCCGATCCCTTCTAGCCTGCAAAGTTGGGATTTTTGTTTGTTTGTTTGTTTTGTTTTGTTTTTGAGAAATCAGTTGACAGTCTTATGGGAACTCCTTTCTAGCTCACTAACTGCTTTTCTCTTGTTGCTTTTAAGATTCTCTCTTTGTATTTAACCTCTGGCATTTTCATTATGATGAGTCTTGGTGTGAGCCTCTTTGGGTTCATCTTGTTTAGGATTCTCCTTGCTTTCTGAATTTGTATGCCTATTTCTTTCACCAAGTTAGGAAAGTTTTCTGTCATTTTTTCAGATTGGTTTCCAATTTCTTGCTCTCTCTCTTCTTCTGGCACCCCTATGATGCAAATGTTGGTGTGCTTGAGGCTGTCCCAGAGGCTCATTACACTATCCACATTTTGGGGGGGTTTTTTCTTCTTGCTGTTCTGACTGGTTGTTTTTGCTCCCTTATATTACGAATTGCTTATTTCACTTTCAGCTTCGTCTACTCTTACTGTTTCCCTGTAAGTTGTTCTTTATTTCAATTAGTGTGTCCTTCATTTCTGACTGAATTTTTTTTATACTGCTGAGTTCTCATTAAGTTCCTTGAGCGTCCTTATAACCCGAGTTTTGAACTCTGCCCCTAGATGATTGCTTGCCTCCATTTAGTTTAGTTTTTTTTTTTGTTTTTTTTTTTTCTGGAGTTTTGTTCTATTCTTTCATTTGGGCCATGTTTCTTTGTCTCCTCATTTTGGCAGCCTCCCTGTGTTTGTTTCTATGTATTAGGTGGAGCTGCTACATTTTCCAGGCTTGGCAGAGTGGCCTAATGTAGTAGGTGTCCTGTAGAGTCCAGTGGTTCAGCCTCCCCTATTACCCGAGTTGGGTACTCAAGGTGTACCCACCATGTGAGCTGTGTACACCCTCCTGTAGTAGTTGAGCCTTGATTGCTGTTGGCACGTCCAAGGTCAGCAACCATCTGTGTTCTGTCTGGGGTCACACAGCATAAGTTACAAAGTCATCTACTGATGGCTGCTAATTATGCTGGGCTTGGAGGTGCCCGGGTGAACCCAAGTTGTGAACCAAGGCCAGCTGCTGCTAGTGACACTCCTGGGGCAACTTAGCAAGAGGTACAGGGTTCGCTAAAGCCAGGTATCACTTGTTAGAGAGAATTTAGGAAAGTGTGAAACATGGGCCAAAATAAGCCGTTCCTATGGAAAAGTCACTGTAGAGCCCTGGCTGGCGTAGCTCAGTGGATTGAGCTCGGGCTGGGAACCAAAGTGTCCCAGGTTCGATTCCCAGCCAGGGTACATTCCTGGGTTGCAGGCCATAACCCCCAGCAACCGCACATTAATGTCTCTCTCTGTCTCTCTCTCTCTCCCCCTCTCTCTCCCTCTCTCTCTCTCTCCCCCTCCCTTCCCTCCCTAAAAGTAAATAAATAAAATCTTAAACCAAAAAAAAAAAAAAAAAAAAAAAAGTCACTGTAAACAGTTTGGGTGGGCCTGAAAGGTGGGAGAGGCAGGACCTCAGAGAATCACCAGGGTGGGGCAAACAGTGTGAGCCAGGTTGATGGAGTTTCAGATATGGCGCCTGCCTGCTGGCTCTGTGGTTCTGGGCAGAGGGAGGGCTCAGGAAAGAAACAATTGCCTTTGCCAGCATTTCTGTCTGGAATAAAGCTGCCCCCCCCCCCCCCCCCCCGCTCTCACCCTGATGCTATACAATTCAGTTCCTCCCTCATATGTCTCTGATGCCCCCATCCTGGAGCTCAGAGGGAGTGAGTCTTGAGTAAGTCTATGCATAGGCCCTTTAAGAGAAGCTGCCTGGGACTCCAGAAGTTTCTGTCTTCTAAAGCCTCAATCCCCACTGATTTTTATAGCCAGAAGTTATGGAGACTTATCTTCCTGGTACTGGAACCCTGACCTGGGGCCTAATATGGTGTTGGGACTCCTCACTCCCAAAATATCCCTCCCCATTTTTATCAGCCACATGTGGGTATGAGACCAGCCTGTTCCTCATCTCCGCCCCTCCTACCAGTCACAGTGTGGTTTCCTCTTTAATTCTGTAACTGTCAAACTTCTATTTAGTTCGATTTCTGACTGTTCTGAATGATGGTTGTTCTATAGTTCAGTTGTAACTTTGACACAGTTGTGTGAAGAGGCAAGCCGTGTTTACCTACGCCACCATTCTGACCAGAAGTCCCTCCTGGACACTTTCAAGAGTCACTTCTAGGATGTAGAGTGAGAGGCCCTCGAGACAATGATTTGTAGGCCCCTCATGACCTCTAATCAGTGTCTTCAAAGGCACCTTTCTGAGAAGTCAGTGATTCCCCAACCAGGCTCCCCACTCAAGTCAACGGAGAGCTTTAAAATTCCTGGACTTTATTCCTGGAAATTCTAAATCAAGAGGCCTAAGGCAAGGTGCAGGAATCTCCATTTTCCCCAAAACTCCCTGGCGAATCTGCCAGCCGAGCCATGTCTGGGAATCACTGGACTAGACGCCATCTGGGACAACTTGCACCACAGCCAGCCTGCACATCTGGCCTCAAGGATCCCACAATGCCAGCAGCCCAGATCAAAAGGCTACTTACTAAGTGCAGAGAGGGAAACTCCATGGGGAAATTCCATGTGTGTTAGATAACTTGTCTCTCTTCCTGGTGCTGAAGCCTGAAGGGCAGAGGGCAAATCCCTAGGACAAAGACTATTTGGAAGGTTCTCTCAGCAAGTGATCCTGGGTGCTAATCTGGGGAAATCAGTGACTAGTGCAAATTCCTCTCTGTTAGGTCAAAATAAAAATCAACTCCCTCTAGCAACACACATGAGCCAGCAAACTTGGGCAGCCCCAAGGAGTCAGAAGTAGAAAGGGATGCAGTGTGGTGTTGCAGAAAGAGCCTGGGCCAGAGTCACACAGATCTGGGCTCAAAATCCCTGCTCTTCATTACTTACCAGATGTCTGTGGACTAAATATGGCTACAACCTCTTTGCCACTCCCCTCCCATCAAGGCATGAAGTCTAGTTCCCCTCCTGGAGTCTGGTTGGCCCAGTGACTGCTTTCCCAGTAGAATATGGCAGAGGTCCCACCACTTGGTCTACAGGCTGCCGAGAGAACACGTAAACCAACAAACAACCACTCCACAGTAAGTACCCTTTCACCAACAAGCTCCCCATTTTAGGGCCCTTTTCAGCCCAGGGTCCATCTTCACATACCAAGTACAGGAACTATTTAAGCTCCCCCAATAACTGGGAAGGACCCTGCCAACATGTGCTCAATCTTCCAGAATGGCTCAGCATACCCCACCACACCAGTGTCCCTGTTGGCCTCTCTTCTTCCTGTCAGTGTCATCTTTGTCCCAGCCACCTAGGTTCAAGAAGTCAACCTCCCGGACTTGTCTCTCTTCCTTCAGCACCCAGGGAAAGGCCAATACTTCGCCTCCCCAGTCACCCCAACCTTTCCGTGCCCAACACCACCAAAGGCAGTCTTCCGGGCCAAGCAGACCCATGTGCTCTTCTGCAAGTTACTAACTGTGGGCCATACCCAAGTTTCTTCACCTCTCTGAGGCTGTTTCCTCAGCTGTGAACTAAATATAAATCAGCAATGCCTTCTTTTTGTGGTCATTTCAAAGAGAAAATGCAGACGAAGTATATAATACACAAGCACTTCATATGCAACAAGTGTGACTACAGGCCGGAAACTTTCACCTGGGTAAGTACAGACATCTCCTCATCTTAGTGTCTACCAGTGTAACTCTCTCCACATTGACCCTCTGGTGTAATGCCAGCAGATTAACCGCCCTAGGTGACAGCTATCACGATTATTCTCCTGTGCAAAGGCCTTCCATGATTTCAACTGTTCTTAAATCAAACCCAAATTCTCAAAGGTGTAACACTATTTTTAATAATGCCTCCATCCTGTCACCCTGGCCTGCAAGCTGCCATTGGAGGCAGCCTTCTAAAACGTCTCACAGTAAAGCTGCCTCCTGGTATTCACGCCCCTGCCTAATCGAACCCACAGAAATGCCAAGACCATAAATGTCATTATAAGCCACTAACTTGGTATAATTTGTTATGAAGCAATAGATAACTAATACTCTGATATCCCCAATATCATCTGAGCTATTGCTCCTTTACTTGCACCTACTTGTCCTACAACATCTCTACCAGCTGCAATTCTGCCTAGGCTGCAAGGCTCACCTCATGTGCCAATGCTCACTCTGAGCCCTTCTTAAGGCTCCATCAACCAGCCTCCCCGGGAAGCCTTCCCTTCCTCCCCACATTGTCCCCATATATATCTCCATCGCTGCATCTGTCACACTGTCATTATCAATCTATTTGTTTATGTGTGTGCAAAATGACACATATCAAGGTTATTCATTACAGCCAAAGCCTGGAAATCACCTGCACATCCATCAATAAATAGGAGAATGGCATACCTACATGACAGTGAGAAAGAATGAGGAAGCTCCACAGGCACAGGTGTGCGAAGATGGACAAGAAACAACACATGAAGGAAAGGGCGGTGGACCAGCGGGCATAGCAGACAGTCATCTGCCTGGAAAATAATAATGTAATAAGAGATGTGGGTGCATGATCATAAATGAAAGTAGCTATGAGAGCTGCCTCCACAAGGGGTGACCGGAGGGCTGAGAGGTGGGAGAGGAAAAGAAGGAATACCTTCTGAATTTTGTAGCAGTCAGAAATTATCTATTCAAAAATAAACAGCTCTAAAAGACTGAAGGCTTCCTCGCTAAGGTCAGGAACGAGACAAACGTGTCTACTCTCACCACCTCTGTTCACACTGTACTAGAGATTCTAGCAGGGCAATTAGGTAAGAAAAGGAAATAAACATCCTCAGGACTGGAAAGAAAAAGTGTACCTCTGTTAGTAGATGGCATGATCCTATACATGGCAAATCCTAAGAAATATACTAAAGAATTATTTAAAATTTTTAAAAAGTTCAGCAAGATTGAAGAATATAAGATCAATACTATATAAAAGTCAATCATATTTCTACACACTAGCAGTGAACCAAGAAGTCAAAAAGTCCTGAGTCTGTCTAATTAAGAGTCCTAGAAGCAGAGGATAGAGATACTGAAGAAAACCAAACAGTAAAACATTACCTGAAGATCCCAGAAGACTTGCCTTCAGCAATTAAGGGCCCTGTAGGAAATAAGGAAAGAAGACCAACACCTACATACATCTTTGAGATATGCCTGAACTCCAAGAATAAAGAAAATTCTTACAACTTTCAGAGAGGAAAAAACAGGCCACTTACAAAGGACCTACAATTCAACTAACTTCATTATTCACACTGAAACATGGAGCAGTGATCTCAAAATTCTTAGAATTCTATACTGAATCAAATTATCAATCAAAAGTAAGGGCATGGGAACCCTTGTACACTGTTGGTGGGGCTATAAAATAATGCAGCTACTATGGTTGTTCCTTAAAAAAATGAAAGACAGAATTACCATGTGATCAAAGCAATTCTACGTCTGGGTACATCCCCAAAAGAACTGAAAGTGGAGACATGAACAGATATTTGTATATTCATGTTTATAGCAGCACATTCACAATAGCCAAAAGGTGAAAGCAGCAATAGATGGCTAAACAACATGTGGATATACCTACAGTGGAATATTACACAGCTTTGAAAAGGAAACTTTGACACATGCTACAACACGAATGAACCTTGAAGGCATTATTGCTAAATAACACAAGCCAGTCACAAAAGGACAAATACTGAATGATTCCAGTCATATGAGATGCTTAAAGTAGTCAAATTCATAGCAACAGGAAATACAAAGGTGGATGCCAGGGACTGGAGAGAGGGGAAAAGAGGGAATTATTAATAGGTACCAATTTTCATATGTGCAAGATGGAAACCAGTTCTGGAGATAAGTGGTGGCGATAACTGTACAACAATGTGATGTATTCAATGCCAATGAGCTGTACATTCAAATTCAAAATGGTTAAGATGGCAAACTTTATAATATGTATAGTTTACAATTAAAAATAGCCAATAAACACAATAAACAAACAAACAAACAAACAAACAAACAAACAAACAGATAAGGGATGGAGGGAGGGAGGGAAGGAGGGAGAAAAGGAGGACATAGTGCACACCACTGGGGAAAATAGTTTGCCAGTTCCTCAAAATGTTAAACCCAACAGTTACCATATGACCCAGCAATTCCACTCCTGGGTATATTCCCAAAAGAACTTAAAGCACATGTCCACACAAAAACCTGAATATGAATGTTCATAGCAGAAAAAAATGGAAGCAATCCAAACATCCATCAGCTGATAAAATGAATAAACAAAATAAGGTATTACCCATACAATGAAATATTCAGCAGCCATAAAAAGGAATGAAGTACCATTACATACGATGATATGGATGAACCCTGAAAGCATTATGCTAAGTGAAAGAAGCAGGCACAAGACCACATAGTGTATGGGTATCTACACGAAATGTCCAAATCCGTACAGGACAGTAGACCCGTGGTGCTAGGGGGTGGATGAGGGTGGTAGCACGAGTAACTACTAAGGTACAGGGTTTGTTTTGACAGTAATGAAATGTTCTGGAACTACATAGTGGTGATGGTTGTACAACATAGTAAATATACTAAAAATCACTGAAGTGTATACTTTAAAGTGGTGAATTCTATATTATGTGAAGTATATAGCAATTTTAAATGCTGTATAAAACATACAGATTACAAAAGAATCTCACATTCTGCCTCATGGCTCAGTGATTCGGAAGCTTTCCCTGTCCTCACCTCCAGCCCTGCAAAGCTGCCTGCCGTCTCCTCCACCTCTGTGTCCCTTGGCATTCTGGCTGCTCACCAGCCCTTCATTTCCCCATGACTTTCCACTTCTGGCTCTTGGGCAAGGCCTGTCCCTGCCTCGCTACACCCACCCCCTTTTGGTGGGTCCCCTCCTCCTACTCAGACCTATCCAAGACCATCTGCAGGCTGTGGCACCAGCCCCACGAGTCACCCCAGAGGAGCTGCCCAATGACCAGGACTGCGGTTACAAGCGTGTGTCAGCTGAGGGATATAGTTTCACACAGGAACTTAATTATAGCTCAGGAGTGGAGGAAGGGAGAAGAGCAGTGCCGGCTTTGAGGAGCCCTACAGGGGAGCTACCCTGCTCTGCAGTGCAGAGGTTATCTGTGGGATATCACCAGGACTGGGATGCACAGGGAAACGAGTATGATCCAGTGAGGTCCATAGGGCACAGCCTATGGAAATGATCCCATTCATAAATGTGAATTCTTGGCCCTGTCATGCAACACCAACCTGTGTGCAGGCTGGAGCGGCACAGATAAAAGCCAAGGATGCCAAGTCTAACTCTCAAGGCTCACAGAGGCCTTCTCCTCACCTACTGCCAGAGACCCCATTTTATTCTGACAGCAGTAAAGTGGGGGGCATAGCTTGTTCCTCCCAGAATGCCCTTCTTCAATTTTCTCCCTGGCTCCGAGTTGCTTTTCTAGAGTGGAATCTGAGCTACCGATCACGAGGATACTGGGAATATGTTCCTCATGCCTGAGACTGCTATGCTCAGATTCCACCTACTACCTAGGGAAGCGCCATGCAGCAGCTGCTGGCACACAGCCATCAGTAGGGCATGATGGCCAGGGATACCAGACCTGCCAAACCACCTGGCCTTGGCACTGCCAGGTGGGGAAAACAGACCAGGCGAAGGGACTTGGAAAGAGCAGGGCCTGGTGCAGGAGCAAATCCCACAAGACATATTTCCTTCGCCCCTATTCTGACCCATATGTGGGCCCCTTAGCCTCCAGGTGTCTCCTGGCCAGCCTGGTGGCCATCTCAGCAGGAAGTCCTTACAGCCACCTGCCACCTGCCCTGCCTTGTTCTCACTGCAGCAAGGCAGGGCTGAGGACCCAGGCCCTCCTCTCTGGCCCAGGCATGAACTTTCCCATCTCCTCTCTGTGTATCCTTTTTTTCTGAGCTCCAGAGAGGTTTCTCCCTAAAAGCTATGGAAAGACACTTTCTGACTGGAGGTAGTACATTTCTCTGGGTTTGTATGGGAAGAAAAACAGACAGAGGGTGAGTAGGAACAGCCGAATTGAAGGGGGCATCAGAGACAGGCAGAGACGTGGACAAAGACAGACCCCATGCACCTCTCTGCCTTCTACCTTTTAAGCAATCACACCAATGAACAACCAGGGGGCTTTTTCCAAATGCCACCCTTTGAGCAAAATGCCTTTCTGTGCTCAATCACAAACGGTAGTAAGGTCAGAGAGCAAACAGAGATGTTAACGACACTACCTGAAATATGGAGAGGCGCGTCACAAAACTGAGTGTTAAACAGTGTCCCATTTTTTTAAAAATATTTTATTTATTTTTAGAGAGACGAGAAAGGAGGGGGAGAGAGAGGGAAATATCAATGTGTGGTTGCTTCTCGAGTGCCCCCAAACCCCCAGGGCCTGCAACTCAGGCATGTGCCCTGACTGGGGATCAAACCAGCAACCTTTTAGTTTGCAGGCCAGCACTAAGCCACACCAGCCAGGGCAACAATATCCCATTTTTGAAGGAAAAAAAAAAGCAGATATGCCCAGCCATGGTAAAATATGAAAGAACACAGACCAAAATTTACAGCAGTCACCTATATTTGGCATGATTACATGTGACTTTCATTTTCTTCTCAGTGCTGATCTGTATTTTCTAATTGTCTATAATGAATAAGCATTCTTTGTATAATTAAAACATTTTAACCTGGCTGGCGTAGCTCAGTGGATTGAGCGTGGGCCGAGAACCAAAGTGTCGCAGGTTCAATTCCCAGTCAGGCCACATACCGGGGTTGTAGGCCATGGCCCCCAGCAACCACACATTGATGTTTCTCTCTCTATCTTTCTCCCTCCCTTCCCTCTCTAAAAATATATAAATAAAATCTTTAAAAAAAAACAACCATTTTAACATAAATTAAAAATCACACATATAAACTCTTGTGCCAAAGTATCAGCTCCACATCCTAAAAAAGACAGTTCCCAAAATTCCTACAATCCTGGTCATTGATGGCATCTGATTGATTTCTTCGACCCCAAATACAAGTTTCCAAAGGTGTCTCTCACTATTACTAGTTAGATAAAGAGCCTGCACCCTGGCTGGTATGGCTCAATGGATGGAGTGCTGGCCCACAAACCTAAAGGTTGCTGGTTCGATTCCCAGCCAGGGCACATGACTGGATTGCAGGCCAGGTCCCCAACTAGGGGTGTGCAAGAGGTAACCAACTGATATATCTCTTGCACATCAATATTTTTCTCCATCTCTTTCTCCTTCCCTTCCCCTCTCTCTAAAAATAAATAAAATATTTTTTAAAATAAGTAAATAAATAGCTTGCCTGGAGCAAGCCCTTCCTACAAAAACTTAGGCCCAACCACCCAGAAGCACCTGGCAGTGTCTGCACCCATGGGACACAGGCTCTGACCCCTCCAGAGCTCATACCCGAAAGTCAGAGACTCAGAAAGCAAAAACAGGGCTTAGGGACGACTGACATCCTCAGGGTGGAAGACTCCTCATCTCACCTGGCTGCCTCTTCCAGGGCCCAGGCAGGGCTGGCAGGGGTGGACTGTGGCAGCTCACGGGAACTACCCTGTGGGATTGAGTTCCGCAAGCAATCACTGACTGGAGTCAACACCCATTCCAGCCAATGTTCAGACACAAAAAGAAAGACAAATAGTCTTGAAGTTCTGTTCAGTCCAACCAACACTTATCAATAACAACCATCATTGGTGCTGGGTCCCCGGGGTCCAGAGATATGGAATAATAAAACAACCCAACACTCCCTGAGTGTCTCCTCTGTGCCTTTATGTATGAGCTCTTTCAACCCTCAAGTCAGCCCTGAGCAGCAGGGTCTAGAGTTATCCCCCCAACTTTACAGATGAAGAAGCCATCAAGGAACAAGGCATAGCAGAGCCATGACTTAGCCCCATGCTGTTTGGTCCTTAGCCATTACCTCTCCATATCGCCTCAAAGTCCTTATTCTCAGAAAGAGCCAGTGATCTAGAAATACAGAGTGCCTCCTGCTACTTCCTATTCTGTTCCTGGGAAAAGCTCATTCCTTCAGAGAAGTCAGGAAATGAGGAATGCCTTGTCTCTCTGTCTAGGATGCCCTGGACCCACTGTTGGCCTGAGGAGGGGCCATCAAAGCAGACAGGTGGGCACAGTCCCCGGAGCTCAGCCAACATCACCAGTGAGATGCCACCTATGCCTGCTTCTTCCAATTCCCAACGCCTTCCATGCAGCCCAACCCCTGCCTCTAGCCAGGAAGTCAGAGTAGAAATAAATACAGCTCTCCAAAAATAAACCAGGATGGCAAGGTGTGAGAAAGGAATAAAAGGAAATGTCACCATTGGTCTGATCCCAGTAAGTGCTGCTGGTCTAGGAAGGACCCGTGTTGCTGAGCAGGACAGATACTGAGAGCCCCGATTCCCCTTCAGCCTCTGCTCACAGCCTGTGCGTGCATACCTGCACCCATTTGCACCTGACTGGAAAGCTCAAGCTAAGGTGACAGGAACAGGAACAGCAGTTACTAAACAAAGACAATGGGCGTCTAAGGGCTCAAACCCCAGCTCCATTATTTGTCAGCTGTGTGACTTGAGCAAGCTGTTGAACCTCTCTGATCCTACCTACTCTCCTCCTCTATTAAGTGGGAAGAGCACCAATATCCACACCTTACAGGCTGATGTGAGGGCGAGTAAGCTTATCCATGGGTTAACAGCCGGCTCAAGGGAAAATCTGAATAAAGGCAATTTCCCTTCATTCCTGCTCTCCCAGTGTGCACATCTGGGCCATCTCTTTCTGTTCTACCTCCACCAGACAGAAAGCAGGCTAATTAATCACTTGGAGAAGGTACCATTTTTCTTGCTATGAGTCCCTTCCACCCTACCAGTCAGCTGGTTATTTCTCATGGCTCTAGAAGGCTGCTCACTGCCTTGGAGCACATCCAGGGAGCCACTAAGTGCAGCCGTTCTCAGGGCTCCTCTGTCCACTGACCTGAAATGAGACTCTGCGGGGAGCCCAAAGCCTGCCAATATCTTGCTTCTGATCAGTGAGCAGCAAAAGACTCTGCAGTACTGGAAAGCAGGGAGTGTTCCCTGAAGCCAGCTCCAATCTGGCCAGTCAAGCAGGTATTTTCAGAAATGGAAGAATTAGATTCAGCCAGCCAGTCCTCTGCAGGGAGGCCCTGCATGTGGTGATTAAAGACACAGACTTTCAGCACCTGGGTTCAAATCCCAGCTCTGTCACTAGTAGCTGTGCAGTTTTTGGCAACTTTTCTAACCAGTTTGGCCCTCAGCATCCCCATCTGTAAAAGAGGTACAATGATTCCACCTCTAAGGCTAGTGTGAATTAAAACCAGGCGATGTAGAATGATGAACAGTGCAATCAGCACATGAGAGCCATGGGAAGGGATTATACACAGGTGAGCCCAGTCCTAAAGAACTCAGAGTCCAACAGCAGGGCTTAGAAGAATGCAAGCAAAACCCCACATGGCAGCCGCCAAGCCAGGGATGTGAGGAGGGAGCCCTACCAGACCGGGGCAACCAGGGAAGACTGTCAAAGCCAAAAATCTCAGTTGTCTCTAGTGAGCTTCAACCAAACAGAGGGGTAACAACTAGGAAAGGGGTCCAAGACACATCAGCTTAAGTTGCCTTCAAAAGGTGTACGACTGTTACCCCATGAAATGACTTCCCAGATAGGGCTCTGGTGAAGGCTAGCCCCAGGCCCATTCCATGGGAAGAAGGCCACTCAGGCTGGCCCCAGTCTCCATCCCATACAACAAGTGCTTGGTGAGCCTCTCTGCACAAGGCAGTTGCCCATTAAGGAGCCAATTCCTAAGGAGTTAATCTCTGATCACAGCCAATGAACACCTGCCAGGACTGAGGACAGAACCATACACTGCAGGCCGCTCCCTTGAAGACTCGACAAGGTCTCTGATTCAGAGTACATCAGATGAACAAGCAGTTTTTTCTCATGACGGAAGTAGGAAGCAGAAAGGAGGATGAGGTTCAGGCTGCAGTCCACTGAGAGAGAGAAGTATACCGGCAGGGGCTCTCGGAGCACTGGAACCTCCTCGTGAGAGCTGACCCTTGGCTATCCACAGCACACCCAGGGTGGGGGTGCAAATGTGAATCAGAGACAGAAGGTCCTGCTAAGAGCAGGAAAAGACAAGCCCATCCTAGGCTTGCAGGGGACAGAGGCAGGCCCTGGCCTGGGTGCAGATATGCCTACTGGACTAGGGAATGGCTAGAAAATGGACTAAGTGTTTTTCTGAAAGGTGACGCACTGCAAGGATACGAAAGGCAAATTGTAAGCAGGTGGTGTAAACATAGTGAGGCGCTCAGGCGCCAAGAACAAGATCACTGGAGTGAGACGATACGACAGTGTAACCAGGGCTGGGCCGACAGAACTGTGACTGGGTGCCTCCTGCAGTTCGGGAATAACCTGAGTGACTTTTACTTGGGAGACAGAAATTAATATTGGCCAATTTTTTTACCAAAATTTTTTTAGTTTTCAATGTTCAACTGTTTACTATCAAAGTTTTTTTTTCAATGACAATCTATTTGGTGCCATTGTTAAAAGTAGGTACTGGGCAGAGGACTATAAAATCGGAGACACAGACCTGGAGGATCGAATCTGTAGAGACAACGTGCACCTGGCCCCCAGACGACAACGACGCACAGCGAAGACCACTGACAGCCTGTTGTTTTGGAGAGCTGTCAGAGCACCAGCACTGCCTGGGGCAGCGCTGCTGAGGGAGTGAGTTTTCAAGCTGGGCTTACTTGACCCTTTGGGATCTGATTCTTAGAAACTCAAGCAACACTGGGGGTGATCTACAGGAGCCCTGAGTTTTGGATGGCCACTCCCAGGAACGAGCAGTGGCTCAGGGACAGGTGGGGTACGGAGAGATGCTGAGGGCCCCAGTGACATCTGTAACTGTGCAGTGGCACCAGCTCAAGTGCTCTGTTCCTCCTCTGGCAACCCCGGGGCACCTGGGTGGAGTAACAGGGAAGAGGACGGGCTTGGTGCTGTTCTGGGGAGACAAGAACAGGGAGATGAGGGCCTTGTTGGGAAAGCATTTCAGGTGGTCAACTGTGGGACCCACACTGGGTAGACCAGGAGGGGTGGAGTGGAAATAAGTGGCAGGCTCGGGGGCCCTCATGGAGCTAAGAAGGAGGGCAGTAAGTGAAGACCCCTGAAACCACCCCAGAACCACCAGTGAGGGCGGCCAATCCTCATTTCTAGGTACACAGCTCCAGACCACCACTAACAATGGGGCTGCTCTCATTAACCACAATGAGAAGGATGCTTTCCCCCTCCTCTAATATTTTAGGTTGACTATGTTTACCTGCTGACATTCCCTAGGTATGCTATGACAAATATTCTACAGAAAGGAACTAAGGAACACAGGGATATAGATCCAGACATGGTGTGAGAGGGGAGGAAGGGAGGAAGGAAGGGGCAAAGGGCTACGTGAAGGAAAATTTTACAGTATTTCAGGGGCCCTGGTAAGCTGACCCCAATCACAACTCTGACCTCGTCTTTTATTCTCTTCCTCCTGCACTCTGCTCCAGCCACACTGGCCTCCTGATGCTTCTTCAAACACACCTGCCTCAGGACCTTTGTACTTGCTTTCCCTCTACCTCTAAGATTCTTCCCAAACACAGCCCAGTCTCCCCTTTCAGCTTAAATGTCACCTTCTCAGCGAGGCTGTCCCCAAGTCCTCTATTTAAAGCTGCCACTACCTCTTCCCTGCTTTATTTTTCAATATAGTATTTATCATTATCTGACAAGTTTCTACTTAATTCTGGCCCTCTCCCGTCCCCCACCACAGCCACCATAAAAGCAGGAAATAGTTTTATCTGCTTTGTTCACTCCTCCATCCCCAGCACCTCAAACAGTGGCTAGCACACAGAAGGTGCCCAATAAATACCTGTTGAATGAATGGCAGGAAGATGAGAGGAGGAAAAGGTGAAATTAGTCAGATTTAAACTAATCTTGGATCCTCAACAGTCTGAAAGAAACCCTTTATTACTGACCTAATTGAATGTGTGGGGTGAGGTCCAAAAGCGAGGATCAGACACTACCTGAGGCCTTCTGTGTTACTCCCAAGTAGTCATCAAGACTCCCCTGAGAGCATATTGTTTCAAACATTGTTCTGGAGAGAGGCTGAACCTAGATCTCCACTGTCATGAAGGGGATGCTCTTAGACCACCATAAAATAAGAACAAGGGTCAGCCAAGTCACCTACCAGAGGGTAAGCCCTGCAGTAGCTTCCTACTGCCATGGAAACAAACCACCATAGCTTGTGGCTTAAAACAAAACATACGTATTCCCCTAGAGTTCTGGGGGTCTGATGTCCAAGGTCAGTTTCACTGGGCCAAAATCAAGGTACTGGCAGGGCTACACTTCCTCCAGGTGGTCTAGAGGATCATTTGTTCCCTTGCCTTCTGCAGCTTCTACAGCTCATCCCTTGCATTCCTTCGCCTCTTCCTCCATCGCAGAGCCAGCACTGTAGCACTCCACTGTAGCAGTCACACTGCCTTCTGTATCAAATCTGCCTTTGCCTCCCTCTTAAAAAGACATGTGACTTCACCTAGGGCCCTATCCTGGATTATCAGATAATCTAGGATAATCTCTCCATTTCAACATCCTTAATTGCATAGCATCGGCAAAATCCATTTTGCCATAGAAGGTAGCATCCACAGATCCCAGGGGTTACGACTCAGATATCTTTGTGGGACATTGCCTAGTCTACCACCATGAAAGACAGACTCTGAGAGTTAGGAAGAGACATAGTTCAGGACTCTGGTCCACACAAAAGAAGAGTCAGCCCTGGCCGGGTAGCTCATTTGGTTAGAGTGTCATCCTGATACACCAAGGATGTGGGTTTGATCCCCGGTCACAGCACATACAAGAAACAACCAAAGGCCCTGGCCAGGTGGCTTAGTCATCCAATACACCAAAAGGCAACAGGTTTGCTTTCCAATCAGGGCACATACCTAGGTTGTGGGTTCGATCCTCAGTCGGGGCATGTAGAGGAGGCAACCAATTGATATTTCTATTTCTCTCTCTCTCAAATCAATAAACATATCTTCAGGTGAGGATTTAAAAAGAAAACGAATCAACAAATGAATATATAAATAAATGAAACAACAAATTGTTGCTTCGCGCGCTCTCTCTCTCTCTCTCTCTGTGAAATCAATACATTTTTTGAAAGAAAGAAAGAAAGAAAGAAAGAAAGAAAGAAAGAAAGAAAGAAAGAAAGAAAGAGTGAGTCAGATCAGGAGTCTTGGCAGCATCCCAGGCCAGGGTCTGTCTTTGGCTATGATTGCTGCTGGCCCTGCCAAGCTCTGACTTTGGCCCAGTGAAATGAACTTTGGACTCTGACCTCCAGAACTGTAGAAAAATAAATACGTTTTTAAGCCACAAGTTCATGGTGATTTGTTACAGGACAACAGGGGGTGTAATACTAGGGAGTGGGGAATTAATTTCATGAAACTGAGCACTATGGCCCTTGGAGGATCTTCTTAAAAGAGAAGGGTAGTTTTCTGTTCTCCAGTCTGAAGCCCCCAGTGGACACTAAGGAGTTCGTCTCAGGATACATGTGGGGAGGGTCAAGGGGAACCCATCAGGATCTCTGCACTGTCCTGAAGGCTTTTATGGGAGGGAAGGCTGAAAACAAAACAAAAATAAAACAGTCGGGATCAGGCCAACAAGCTTGAGATCAGGGTGGCGGATAAGCTTTCCCTCATGAGAACAGCTGGGTGGAGGGCCCTGAGCACCCATCTGGGTCTGGAGAGGAAGACTGCTGTGATCAGATCAGCCAGGAATGTCTGACAGCAGGGACTGACTGGTTAGTGACAGTCCACATGCCACATGTTACCAACCCTGCTCCACATGGCACCACTAGGAGCTGCAGGAAAGTGGCTTCTGCCCAAACACGGAAAGACTTAGAGAAACACAACCACTCCAGGACACAGCTATATACCTCAGATACCCTCCCTCTGCTGTGTGACATCACATGGTTTCTTACTAAGTTGGAACACCTTGCTCATTGTGAACGATTTCATTCCACCCCCGAAACCCTCTGTGAGGTGACTGACTAGGGTAAATTTCCAATGTAAGAACTATATTATCTTATTGATTTTACTGGTTCACTATTGCACCCAGCTGGCCAGAAATATTTAGTGGGGATATGCCAGAGCAGTGGTTCTCAACTACAGGTGGTTTTGCCCCCTACAGGGGCCTGTGGCAATGTCTAGAGACATTCTGGGCTTTCACCACCGGAGGACTAGGAGGCAGGTATTGGCATCTAGTGGGCAGAAACCAGGGATGACACTAAACATCCTACAATACACTGACAGCCCACACAGCAAAGAATTACCCAGCCCACAATGTCTATAGTGCTGGGCTGAGAAACCCTGTGCTAGAGGAAATGGAACTGCGGACATAGAAAAGTAAAATGAGAGTTATAAACAAGGAAATGTTTCAGGCAACTAAGGGAAATTGAGGAAAAGCATTGCCACAGTTGCTTGTTTGGAAAAGGGGGTGATGAGTAGCACTCTGAGTCTGGCACACTCACGGGTGGCCTGTCTGTGAGATGGGCGGGCCCGCAGACTGCTGTGCACGTGGGGCAGCCTGCTTGGCTAACACTGCTGTTGAAAGAGCAAACTTGGCCTGTAGGGCCACTGTGGTGGTAACCAATGACTCTGTGCTACTGAAGCCACAACTCATAGATGAGAAAAATGTGAAAAGCAGCAGTAAGATAAGGTTCAAAGAATTAAAGCAGATTACACACAGAAGCAATGAAAATCTATTTTAAAACAGTAATGTAGAAATGAACTTAAGCGTGTGGTGGTTTCCCCAGGATACTGGGAGCCTCTCCTTCAGCACCCTCTTCATGAGAGAACTCTTTCCAAGCTGTTAGCTATGGAGAATTCGGTAATGGTTTCAGGGGAGCCCCTGAGACGCTGACATGGCTGAGTTAGAAGTTAGGCTTTGAACACTGGGCTAGAAACAAAAAGGAGGGGCGCCTCAATGCACTGCCTGAACGCCAGCCCAGGAGGCAGAGACGCCCGTTCAGAGGCTGGGCTCCCGGCACCACAGCCTGCACATCAGGAGGAACTGGCGCAGACCAGCACGTCTCCCTGAGTTCAGCACCTCAGACTGAGCTCACTACTTACTGAGGTTCATTTTAATCATACTTACTGAGTCTTAACTCTGCTTGACACCAAACCCACTCCAGCCCTTTCCATGGTGTCTTTGCAGAGAGAGCTACAGAGACAGGGAAAGGCCAGGAGGTGCTAAAGCCCAGGAGCCAAGGCCACGGGGAACCACAGAAGGAGCCAGCTCTGCTGACACTAGTCCATGGGGAGCCTCCTCTGTGCCCCAGGCAGTTCCTCCAATCCCGTCCTCCTCCAAACCTTTCTGCTGTCTCCCCCTCTCGACCTCCTCCTTTCCCTGCCCCGTGGTCTTTCTCCCTGCCACTCTCCAGCCTGTCCCCTCTCTCTTCTCACTTCCTGCTGGTGGATGGTACTGAAACTGAAGTGTGTTTGGAGCACTGTTAGTGGTATTACATGAAGTTCTATATTCCCTGCTTTTTTCAAAATTAATTATGATTAACTTTAATGAACCTTGACAATTAAACCTAAATGTAGTTGCCTCAACTTTTGTGAACCCATAAATCTCTCCTGTGTATCAGCACCCCTAAACAACAGGGGTGGGGGTGCCACTCCACCCCTGTTTTAGGTACTTAATCTGTGTGGCACATAGATCAAAATAAATAATTTTAACAGTAACCAAAGGAACTCAAATTTAAATATTTCACTTATTTATTTATTTGGGGAAGAGGAGGAAAAAAGAGAGGGAGAGAAATACTGACGTGAGAGGGAAACATCAATCGGTAGCCTCTTGCACATGCCCACCTGGGGACCCAGCCCACAACCCAGGCATGTGCCCTGACTTGGCATCGAACCAGCAACCCTTTAGTTCCCAGGCCGGCAATCAATCCACTGAGCCACATCAGCCAGGGCAAGAAACTCAAAATTATATGAGGAAGAATTTCCTAACATTTAAATTACTGCAGTAGTCAGTCTCCTACCCAACCTCTCTACCTCCATTTTTTCTCCATTCACTTCCCCTCTTTTGCAACATTAATACAATCACTCCTTACTCAAAACCACCAATGGCTACCTACTGCCCAAAGTGCTGATTCCTTCATCTGGCTTTCAAAAGCTATCAACCTAGATACTGCCAACAATGGTTTCCGAGAATGGAAACCATGAGAAGATGCACTTTTCTCCTAGAAGTATTCAGATACAGGCCAAGTTACCTCACATAAGGGATGCTGGTCTCCAGGAGGCCTCTCTCCCTCCCAATAAATCATGCCTCTTGGCATTCACACCCCTGTGCAGACCCCCCCTTGTATCTGAACTGGTCTTATGATCAAGAAAATACATCAGTGACACTGTGACTTCTAAAGCAAAGTCATAAGAAACCTCACCATTTATGCACGGATCTGTCAGTACACTCACTCTTGGGATGTTTCTACCCAGAATCCAACTGTCACGCTGTGAGAAGCCCAAGGTACATGGAGAGGCCACATGCACACACTCTAGTGAACAGCCCGCGCCAAGTGCCAGCACATGAGTGAGCCAGCATGGACATCCAGCCCAGCTGAGCCTTCAGATGACTCCTGCCCCAGTGCCCAATTGACTACAGCAAGTTACAGCCCCCAATTGGGGACCGCCCACCTGAGCCCAGTTAACCCATAGAACCATTAAAGATAATAAAGTGCCAATTTCACTTAGGAATGTCTTAGATGAACCAATAAAAACTAATTTATTAAATCTTGACTCTTGAGTACATGTCTTTTAAATCTTCTGTTACAAAATAGAAATTATACAAAAAAGCATTTGTGTGAATGAGTTGCAAGCTAAACTAGCCACTTTCTCATGAAACACAATTTTTACTTGGAAAAAAATGAACAAATTATAATTATTTAGATTTGGGTATTTGACAAACTTTTCTTGAAAATTAATGAGTGACACATGCACTTCAAGAAAAAAAATCTGACAGTATATGACCAATGGTAAAAAAAAAAATACCAAGCTTTCATGAGAAATTCAAAATGATGGAAAACCTGTATCCACCACTGCGAACTCGACAGCTTTCCAATACTTGAAGACTTTTTGTGAGATCATTGGTGTTGTTAATGAATATTATTCACTGATGTTGTAAAATGAAATGCCAACATTTACAAGATCTCTACAACTCAGTGAACCAATGACCAATTCAAAGTAAAAGATCCAATTCAAAGGGCAAGAGGGATCTCAAGGCCACAAAGCACAGAAAACCTATAGATAGGGTTTCGGACCCCACATTCCAACTAACCCTCAGGATCGCTCTACCACTTGTCAAGTTTTGGTATCATCTTTGTCAAAGAATATTCACAATTACCTGCAGAACAGAATGAAATAACCCTCTCATTTTCAACTAGATTTCCATGTGAAATCAAATTTGCTTCATCTCCTTCAAATAAGATGTATTTTAAGAAGTTGAACATAAAGACAGTTATGAGAATCCAGCTGCCTTCCATTAGACCAGACATTAAAAAGATTAGGAAAATGTAAAACAATCTCACCCTTCACAACATTTTTGTTTTGAAAAATAGCTGTCTTTCATTAAAAATTTCATCTGTGAGAAATGTGGGTTTTAAGTATTATGGTAAATGAATTAATAAGTTAGTAATTCTTAAAAATTTCTCAGTTTTAATTTCCAATTTGGTAAATGAAAGATCTTGGGGCCCTTAATAATTTTTAAGAGCGTAAAAGGGTTTCAAGGCCAAAAGTTTAAGAATCACTGTTTTACAACATTCTAAGGTTGACTTCAAAATGAACCACCTCTCCTTCAAGCCCAATCTGAAACCCACTCCTTCAGGGACAGAGCCGACCCTCAGCAATGACAGGCTCCTCTGAGTGAGCGTCCTTGGACAGCGGCACGTTCTCAGTACACACCAGCTCTCTGGCGTCTTAAATACCTTTTTGTGCGTATGTCTTCTCTCCCCACCTAGACTCCACACTCTTGGGGCCCGAGACCATGTACAAAACACCCCTCACTGCACCTGGCCCCCAAAAGTGCCTCAGATAGGAAAGACTAAGATGGCAACACCGGGTTTTTTTATATTGATATTAACACTGAAAAACCTAATAAAGCCACAGCCTCACTTTGCCAGGAGACACTAAACAAGAACACTTCTAGCTGGAACGGGGAGTCCAGCTCAGGGATGAACCGAACAACTGACCCCTGGACACACACACATCGCTGCCACAACGGCCAGCTGCTGCCGAAACAAATGACAAAGCAAATCAACTGAACTCAGCAGCTCTGCCTGTTCAGGGGAACTTCCACTTCATCTCCTGTCAGGGAATCTCAGAGGCCTCCCAAGCCCCCCTTCTTCCTCCTTCACATTTCCTTCAGAGGAAAGGCCTTGGTATGGGTTTGAGGATAGGAGGGGCCCCTGCCTGAGGCCTTCCTGCAAGGCCCACAAACAATCTGACCCCCACAGACAGAGACACATGGGCTCAGCACCCTGTGTGGCAACAGGAAAGCCCACGGGCTGTTAAAGCAGAGAAAGGGAAGTGAAGCCCATAAACAACTGCTGGAACCGCTGAAACTCAGAGACCAAAACAAATCAGACAGGAGTCCCTCGTTTCCCCGGCCCCCAGCAGGGACCCCACCAGAGCTCAGCCTCCCTCTTTGGGACAATGAACATCCAATTCCCTGGAGCTCCCCTTCTGAGAGTCTCTAAAACCTGCCAGGCATCCCGAGAACAGGGAAATGGCAATGGGAAGCCCAGAGCATTGTTCAGGCTCTGGTGGGACCCACTACCCCTGCAGGGATGGAAGAAAGAATTCTGTGTATTATGCCCAGCTCTCACATATGCCAGCAAACTACTGACCCACGAGACAGGGACTGATTCTGGTGGGTTTCTTTTACTATCATCATTACCTAAGTGCCAGTAGTGTGCCTGGCACATAGCAGACACTCAAAAATGTCTGTCATACAAGTGAATAGAGAATAATAAACACCACCTTTATGGCCTGGCACCCAGCGGGCAGGGAAGAGAGTGTGTTGAAAGAGCATTTATTCATTCAACAAAGATTTATTTAGCATCTTCTGTCCCAGGCACTGTCCTAGACACAACAGGAAACAAAGTAAGTCCCTGTCCTTGTGGAGTTTATGTTTTAGTGGGTGTAGAGGTGAAAATCTTAATGCTCCCACAAAAACTATGTAAGTTACAGACATTCAATAATTATTTATTAAGTGCCTGTTATGTGCAAGTGATGAGTACCAGATACTGTAACAGGCACTGGGGATCTGGGACTCAGCCCTAGTGAAACTATTTCATCCTCTAGGCCAGGACCCTAAATCTGGGATGTGTGTGTCAGTCGCTAGAGGGCCCTGGGTAAGGAAGATGGGATTACCTCTTTGGTGCATCTGTCCTCATCTGTCGGTGAGCAGAAGCCGCTGTGTGAGTACCACGTACATGCCCAAAACACCACGCAACACTGCAGGACAGAAAGAAACCCAACATCTTTAGCTCAGAAGTGCCAGGGGTCAGAAAAGCAGCTCTAACGTGTTATAATTAAACACTAGGGCTCTAAGAGTGCTCCTAAGGCAAACTGACTCCGCTTGTGTCCCTCACACACATACCCTGATATGTTGTCATTCTGAGCCTGAGTCAGCAAATATTTCCCAATCCTGGAAGTAGTCTGCTCATTTCCAAGTAAGAAGACACCAGCTCTGCTGATTGTACCAGGGTGGGGCAGACGGAGCTGGCAAGGTGAAGAAAGAGCCAGAGCCCAGCACTCCCAGTGGGTAGCAGATCATAAATGGAGATTCCCTGAGTCATACTTGATTCCTTCACCAAAGCCCGTGGAGACGGGACTGGAGTCACACCCCAGTCACCAGCCTCTGAGCTGTGAAGACAGGAACTACCTACCAAGCAAGAACACCCACATGTCTGAAATCTGATGTGAGCGACACTTCCTCCCTGCCAGACTCAAGCAAGTGCCCAGCTCTCCTCTGACACGATGGAACTCAGCTGCTGCAAGTAGCTCCTCCCCCTAGATCCAGAGGCACAGAAAAATGCTCAGGGACAACAAACCACCTACAAGCAGCAGCCGCTGGGCAATGTGGGACAACACGGCACAGACAAGGGCATCACACACAGAACTTCTGACACAACACGAGCAACAGCCTGGCAGGACAGAGTCCATAGAGATGCCGCATAGGGAGGAAAAAGTGTTCCCCGTGTGGATAGTGCACAGCTCCTGGCATTTGCAGGAGAGCCCCACAATCTAGCTTGCCAGATGGCAGGGCACACCCTAGGAGAGGGGTGCTCAGTGACAGGATATAGGTGAAGCCTTTAGAAGTGACAGGTCTGACTCCTCCTGAGAGAGAGGAGCTCCCCAGTCCCACATGCCAGCACCCGCAGGCCTGGGACAGCTGCAGTCTACCCACAGCAGGGCCCACTGGCTTCCCAGGCCAGCATCCAACACTAGCTGTCCTCTCATGGGTCCTGGGGGAAGGGGTTTGAGGAACCACAGGTGGAGTTGGCAGGCTGAGTAACAGCAGCTCTTCCTGAGTAGGCTGAGGCACACACCAAAGAAGAAAGTAGCAGTGAAGGGGCAGGGAGGAAGGCAGCCAAACAAATGAGGGGTTCAGTAAACTCAGTTCATTAAAGCAAGGAAGAGATAGGCTACACCGTCTGTAGAATAAGGTCAGAGCCCTGTCTGCTCACACCTTTGAAAAAGAGAGGCAGGCTGACCCAGGCTCCATAAAAATCACTAAGTGGAAACTTGGTAATTGACAATCATGACTACCCACACAGAAAACGACAGAGGGGACAAACTGCAAGAAGCTATCCAGCCAGAGCTGCTGGCGGCCAAGCTGCTTCACGAGGACTGAACTTAACCTCTTCTCAAGTCCTTCTCACCTACCTTCTCAGTGGAGAGTGAAGGTGAGCAAAGACAGAGGAGTAGCAAACTGCTCAAGAGTCAGGCAAAATCCTTGGGAGCCAGAGATTAAACTAAATTACCACCAAACATACAACTGCAACTTCATTAGAATGACCCATTAAAACCCCAGAGGGATGTTTTCATAGGAACAAGGGACCCCTTTTGGTCTCTTCTGCCCAAGTTCCCTAAAGTGCCGCTTGGGAAGGGTCCCATGAATTCAGCAGAAAGGGGACTGACTCAGCCATCCGCGATCCTATTCCTTTCTCAGAAAAGTTCTGTGCACAAGAGGATTCCAAAACTTTGAAGTCTGGTCTAGCTGGTTTAGTTGGCTCTCCACCAAAGCTCCTGGAAGTTGCCAATTTTGTGTCCAATTCTGGCTCAAAGAGAGAGAGCATGATCCTCAAAAGAGAAGACCTAGAAACCCAGAGCCAGGTGAGACAACAGGCCTTCACTTCTAAACGGAGAGTGGGTCACGCTTTCTGAATCCTCCAAGACCAGACTGGGCAGAAACAGAGGATATGTTATTTCCTGATGATTTCTCTAGGGGGCTAACGCCAAACAAAGGACTTCAAATTGAAGACATCTGAAAAGAACTTTCTACCTTGCAGAAGGTTAAGTAAGTACCCAGACATAGCACAAAGGTGGTGGGCTCTCTAGCCCCAGATAGAATGATCTCTATGACTAGGGGGAACTGAAGTTCCTGACAGTCTAACTAATGCAGCCCCACAAACTGCCCAGGCAGGTAGTGACCTGACATTCAATGTCACACCTAGGAAAGGGAACAGAACTTCAGTGTCAACTCTTGGATCAACAGGAAATCAAGCTCCCAAGGAAAATGGAGGGAGAAACTTCAAGAGAACCTGCTTAGTGAGTGACGGACACCGGAGGCCAGTGGATCAGAGATGCACAAGGGAAAATCAGCAGCTGGTTCAAGCCACCAATAATAAAAGGGACAGATGTCTGCCAGCCCTAGAGCTATCGGGCAGCAATCTATTTAAAACTCAAACAGGAAAAAAAATTCTGGAGTCAGTACAGAGGAAAAAGGTTGAGAAACACAGGCATTCTCTGGGACATATCTTCTAAAGACTTCCCTTAGCTCTTGGGGATGAGGCACAGGGCAGAGGTGGGAGTCGGGGCAGAGAAAGGGCTGGGGTATTGTGGTTTAAATATGTTCAATACATCCAGAGCGCAAAGACACAGAGCCTGTTTCCTGGAAGGGGAAAAGAGTTGGAAGAGGCCTCCAGCTAGGCCTGGCACACACCCAACTCGGCGGCCAGTCTCTTCCCAAGGGTTCCTGGAAGTCAACAAACCCATAAAGAAGAAGCATTAAAGCAGAGATTAGAATGGTCTACAAACTGAACATCATCCCTGATGCAACACTCCAGGAAATTCTCCCACGCAGACATAACCAACCTGTTCTTTACCTCAGAATTCAGCTCCTTACTTCAGTCAGGAGCTGAACACCCTATAACCCCACCAATATCTCAACTGCAGGTGGAGGGAAAAGCACACTAGTGTGTGGAGCTCATGCTTCTCCCTGAAGCAACACTGGAGAGAAGGGGAGGTAGCTGACAAGGACAATACAGAAATCAGAGAGAGGGGCAAAAACAGACCCTCTGGTGAAGATGGGAGATGGGGGAGTAGCCAGGATAGCAGAGGCTTAGGTAAACAGGGTAAGCAAGCACGGGGCTGAAAAAGCCTAGTTAACACCACGATGGTGATGGGGAATCTTAATACTGAGAGCGACCAGGCAACGGGGGAAAGAAGGGACAGGGATGGGAAAAGAGAGAAAGGATGGAGGAAGGACGAAGGCAGAAGACAAGGATAACGAGGGGGACAGAGGAGATCCCCACGGAGACCCTGGATAGGGGGCAATGGATTTGGGGACACCAGATAAGAAATAAAGTAAGGTGTCAGAGGCAAGGATGAGGAATAGGAGAAAACCCCAAGCCCGAGACCCGGCTCTCGGAACACAGAAGTGGGAGGAGACGGAGCCACGAGGCCCAAGTAGGGTCACAGAGTCGGATGCGGAGGCCTGCAGTTCGTGCTCAAACAGCAGTGCAGGTCCAAAGGGCTGGAGGCACACAAGCGGCGGGGCGCCAGGGCAGCAACGGACCACCGCAGGTTGCACCGGGTCCAAGCGGTGGGAAGCTGTAGCGGCTCCGTCCGCGGACCCCTGCGGCTCTCCCCACCCCACGCCCCTCCTGGCCTTGCGTCCCAGCCCCGTGGGTCGACTCAGCCCGGGCCCGCCGTCTACCTCCGCTGCTTGCCTACCCGCTTCTCCCGACTCGGACTGACCTGTCCCGGTAGCCTCTCGCGCCACCACAGCCGTCCCGCAGGCTCCGCAGGCTCCGAAGGCTCTTGCCAAAACTTTTCCCATTAATCCCCAGCTCCGCCGCGGCTGCGGCGTCACACGCTGCGCGGCCCGACCCCGCCCCTGACATCGTGACGTTACCGCGCAGCTCGGGTTCCCCGCCCCCCTCTCCACGCCCCTTTCCACCCCTGAACGGGCCAATCACCACGCCTTCTGGACATTCCTTTATTCTGCCACTCCGCCCACTGCACGCTGCCCTGGGCCTGCATGCAGCGCACTCTGGTGGGAGATGCGGGCGTGGCAGCTGGGGAAGGGACTGGGAGGCAGTGCCAGGCCTGAAAAACAAGTCTAGCAAGTAACACAAAAAGGAATTTAAAGTTGGAAGGGACTAGAGTGTCATCCAGTATAGCCTCTTCATCACCCAATGAGGAAAAGGTGCGTGACTTGCTGTAAGGAAGCAACAGGCCCCGAATCTTCAGACTCCAGCCAGACTGTCCTGGAGGAGATTGCGCTGCTTGTAATTTTAATAAAAGGACTTCCTCCCTCGAGAGGCTTTTCCAACTAGAAATTTATGGTTCCGGACTTCTTACCTATCTTCCCATGTACTTATCTAATACCCTTGTCCACATAAATGGGGGGGGGGGGGCATCCTCCCTGCTGTTGTAGAAAATTCTGTTCTTGCTTCTTAACCCAGGTCTTTAGGACCTGGAAGGGACCTGTTATCCCAACCAGCCCTTTCAGATATACTATAAAAAAGTACCTATAAAAAATAATTTAAATAATTTTAAAAGTAAAAATAAATTAACTTTTTTTTTTAAAGCCCTGGCTGGTGTGGCTCAGTGGATTGAGAGCCAGCCTATGAACCAGAGGCTGGCAGGTTCAATTCTTGGTTGGGATACATGCTTGGGATGCGGGCCAGGTCCCCAGTCGGGGGCGCACTCAAGAAGCAGCCACACATTGATGTTTCTCTCCTTCTCTTTCTCCCTCCCTTCCCCTCTCAAAAAAAAAAAAAAAAAAAAAAAAGGATCTAGCAGCTGGGATAAAGTCTGGTGGAAGAAGCTGCATTTGTCATCTTAACTCAGGGATATATGATCAATGGGTAACTTCCTCCTCTCCACTATATTTAAAGGTTACCCCTCCTCTCTGGCATACATATCTCAGGCCACACCCTTAGATATTTAGATATTTAGATGGTAGAACTATTGAGTGATTTTTTAAAAGATTTTATTTATTATTTATTTTTTTAGAGAGGGGAGGGAGGGAGAAAGAGAGAGAGAGAGAGAGAAACATCAATGTGTGGTTGCTGGGGGGTCATGGCCTGCAACCCAGGCATGTACCCTGACCGGGAATCGAACCTGTGACACTTTGGTTCGAAGCCTGAGCTCAATCCACTGAGCTACACCAGCCAGGGCTGAGTGATTTTTTTTTTTTTTGTCCTTTCTGCTTCTCTTTTTATTTTCTAGGGGTTTTTCTAAAGATTTTATTTATTTATTTTTAGACAGGGGAAGGGAGGAAGAAAGAGAGAGAGAAACATCAATATGTGAGAGATACATCGGATGGTTACTTCTCACTGGACGAGAGGACCTGGATGTGCTCTGACTCGGAATCCAACCAGTGCTTTTCAGTCTGCAGGCTGGTCCTCGATGCACTGAGCCACACCAGCCAGGGCTCTTTTCTAGTTTTTTAAATTAATACGGCTGGTGTGGCTCCGTTGGTTAAGTGGAGGGAAAGGGTGACCAATCAATGTTTCTCTCTCACATTGATGTTTCTCTCCCTTTCTCCCACCCCTCTCCTCTCTCTAAAAATAAATAAATTATTTTGTAAAATAAAAATAAAATGAATATGCATAACTTTTGTAATTCAAATATCAACTCTTTGCCCTTTGAGATTGAAGCAATGTAATGGGGTGCAGTTGGGGTCCCCAAAGCAGGAATTTGTAAGGGGTCCAGAACTTGGAATATAGGAAATCCTCAGCCCCACAAGTCTGACTGGGGGATGGGACGCTTGGAGCAGGGCCTTTGAGAGTTATTTTACATATCAATAATAACAGCCCAGCTTCATATCCATACGAAAAATGGTTATTTTGCATATCAACAGCAGGCTAACTTGGGAGATGGGCGTGACTTAAACCCATGATGTAATTGCGAGGCAGCTCCCCTTACAGCACTTGATGAGAGCTTGGAGATGGTTGTCTCCACACCATGAGACCATGCCTGCCTGGACTAACTATGGCAGCCAAGAAAGGCTGAAAAAATACAGGAGTGCTAGCAGTTGTAGCCAATTGTGGACGGACCCAAATGGGGTTACACAGGAAGATTTGCCTCAGGATTTAAACCCAGGCACAGCAGCCATGTGGGGGCTTAACCATGAGGTTTTGGGAGCGGAGAAGAGGTTCCCTTGACCACATGGCTTAGGGAGCAGGAAAGCAGCCATGCAGAGCTCTCTCTTAGTGATTTGAAAAAATGTACAAGAGACAACACAGGACTAGACGGGAAGGACAATGCGAGACCCTGCGGGAAGGAAAGGGGTAAAAGGACTCTTGCTGGTGGGCCAGGAGGACGTGCCACGTGGTTTCAGATTAAGAATTGGAGATCCCGGCAGCAACACAGCTGATGGTGCTGGGGACTGCCGGAGACCTGCCCAGCTGAGCTCGGATTACTGGGAGGAACCGAGAGTCTAGCAGAGCTATAGACTTCTTTTTTCCTGAGATCTGGTACCCCTGCCTGGCCTGGTTGGGCAAAATGGGGAAGGAAGGACTGTGTGTTTGTGGATGTTTTAAGGGACTTTGGGATTTTAGGGATGACATTCTGCCTTACTCTAAACCTGTATAACTTTTGAACAAATAGTTCCTTTCCTTTTTACCAAACTCTGGCATTGAGAGCCACAGCTCCTAGCACCTGGCAGCAGCAAGACAAACCTAGAACAGAAAGACCCCAGGGGAGGGGACTTGTTTTGGTAACAGTATCAGGCCCCCCTTGAGTTCCATTTCAGTAACAGTGAGAATGGATAGTAGAGGTCAAAGCCTTCCCTAGAATTTCTGCAAATCTCTGGGGATTAATATTCTCCTAAATCTTTCTGCTTCTGGGCTCCTTTTTCTTTTTTCTTTCTTTTTTTGAGGAGTACAGATAAATTTATTAGTTAAATACTGATTTTACAGCCATTTCACCTTAAGACAATTGTCTCACAGTAGACTCCTTTTTCAGCCTGGCCTCTGCAGTCCCGCAGTCAGAAATGCGGAGATGAAACTCCACCCTTCCTGAGGACTGCCCACACCTCTTCCCACACAACATTCATGGGTACAGAAGTCATTATGATACTCTGGGCCCTGGGGCAGGGCAAGTGATGCATTGCAAATAGTTTAAACTCACACAAAAGACACTCTTTAAAGTCCTTTCTCACCCCCAATTGAGGTTTTCTTTGGTACTTCTTTTTTTTAAAGGAAGGTTTTTATTGTTCAAAAATATACTTTAGGTTTTGATAAACTGTTATAAATATTCTGAGGTTCTACACAAATCATTCCATGGCTTTACAAATTTATATATACATTTGTTGCATTTCTCTATAGTACATGTACCTTCTTCCTTTTAAGTAGATATAGCTACATCTTATCAACTCAAACAATTCCTCAACTGAGGTTTTCTCTAACTGGCCATTTACCCCTTAGGGCCTGGTCTTTCCCCAAATTATCTATATTTTTCGGACCATAAGACACACCTAGGTTTTAGAGGAGGAAAATAGGAAAAAAAATTTGAAGCAAAAAATGTGGTAAAATGTTTAATAACATAAATAACAATATTTCACTAATGTAAATGTAAACAGAACTCAACAGCAGCATTAACAGCCATTATTCCTCCCACATTGGGGGGGGGGGGTCTTATAGTCCAAAAAATATGGTGCTGCCTTTCCTCCCTGCCCTGCTATTCTCTTCTTTATCTCGCCCTCTCTGGAGTAAAAACAAATTCCTCTGGCTTTTCAGGCAGAAAAAGACATCTTAGCTGCATTTGTCCATTGCTAGGTTTCCTGTCAACACTCATGCCCTGAAGATCTCACTTTATGTTAATGGTACCTAACAGGTTTATTTCCCCTAAAAAAGATAGCTCTCTCCCTAAAAGAATTCAGGGAACACTGTTAAGATACATTTTCACCTCATTTCACTTTTATATTTAAAAGGATAGATATAATATTTGTTCTGACTTGTGTTGCTCAGTGAATTGGGAGCCGGCCTATGAACCAAGGGGTTGCTGGTTTGATTCCCGGTCAAGGCACATGCCTGGGTTGCAGGCCAAGTCCCCAGTGGGGGGTGCGAGAGGCAATCACACAATGATGTTTCTCTTCCTCCCTCCCCCTTTCTAAAAATTAATAAATTCTTTTAAAAAATAAAAGTATATAATATTTAATATTTTTTAAGATTTTTAAAAAGATTTTATTTATTTATTTTTAGAGAGGGAAGGGAAGGAGGGAGAGAGAGAGAGAGAGAGAGAGAAACATCAATGTGCAGTTGCTGGGGGTTATGGCCTGCAACCCAGGAATGTACCCTGGCTGGGAATCGAACCTGGGACACTTTGGTTCCCAGCCCGCACTCAATCCACTGAGCTATGCCAGCCAGGGCATATTTAATATTTTTAATAAATATATTATTTAATGTTTAGATCCCATAATTCCATTGCTCATTGCAATATTGTTTGAAACAATGAAAACTGGAGATAACCTAATTGTCCCACAGCAGAGAAATATTTCATAAATTATGCTATATGCTCTTGATGGAATGTTATGCAGCCATTAAAAATAATACCTACAGCCCTGACCAGTGTGGCTCAGTTGGTTGGAATATCATCCCATAGACTGAAAGTTTGTGGGTTTGATTCCTGGTCAGGGCACATACTAGGTTATGGACTCAATCCTCAGTTGGAATAGATCTAAAAAGGCAACTGATAAATGTTTTTCTCTCATATCAATGTCTCTCCCTCTCAAAAACAATGGAAGAAAAAAATGTCCTAGGGTGAGGGTAAAAAAAATGATGCCTACAAAAATTTGGTTTAAAAAGTGAAAAATGTTATGACCTGATTTCCAGTGCAAAAAACCCCCACATACATATATATGCACATATACATATATGTGTATATATACATATGTTGGGAAACAAAAAATTATATATATTATGTGTGTGTGTATAAGGAAACAAAAAATTAGCATGTCCCTGACTGATATAGCTCAGTTGGTTGGGTGTCCCCCTGCAAAGAGAAAGGTCACCAGTTGGATTCCCAGTCAGAGCACATGCCTGGTTTGTTGTGGGTTCAGTCCCCAGACGGGGCACCTAGGAGAGGCAATTGATTGATGTTTCTTTCTCACATCAATGTTTCTTTCCCTGTCTTTCTCCCTTCCTTCCCTCCTCTCTAAAAATAAACTATTAAAATATTTTTTTAAAAGTAGCATAGAAAAAAAATTGGAATGAAACACACTAAAATGTTATTAGTAGTTGCATTTAGGTCGTGGTTCTGTGAGTTCTTATCTTTCTATATTTTTATTTTGAGCATTTTTTTCTCATAATGGAAACATGGTTTGTTTTTTAGGAACAAATAGAATTATCTTCCTTATATTGAGGAAATTTGTATCCTCTTAGTTCTAGGCTTTGGAGGTGCACTAAGTCAAACTGTTCTCCATATAAGAGCCCCTGTGACCCCAAGCCCCTAAAGAACTTTTTCCTTTAAGCCACAACATCCTTCATTCCTCATATAAACGATCATGGGCCTTTTGCCACCCAGATGGTTGGGCTCAGAATGTGCCATTTTCAAGGCTTTTGTTGGTTTGGGTCTCCTAACTTCTGAATCACCTTCTCATATGAGGGGATCTCCCACTTCAGAAGCTGAAAATGTCAGGCATTTGCTTCCAGCCTCCTTTGCAGCTAAAGCATAGCCACATGACCAAGGCTCCACCCATCAGACGCACTGGAATCTGGAAGATGAAGAAGTAGGGAGTACAAATAATCCATTCAGGTACGTAGCAGAGCAGCAGCTCCACCTAATTTCCAGTTGTAAGAGCAGAGTCCAGGACTGGTGACACTAGCCATGGAGGCAGCTATCTCTGCACCTAGAGGTGGCAGTACCTGGAGTGTCATCATAAGAACTGTTACTGTAACAGGGTGCAGCCAAGGAGTGGGGAGAGAATGGGGATTTGAAATGGGGTCCAGAACTCAGTGTGTCCAGGAAATATTAGGAAAAAAAAATATATATAGGATGTCCTCATCCCCACAAGTCTGAGCTGGAGGATGGGACCCATGGAGCAGAGCCATTGAGAGTTGTTTTGAATAGCAACAGTTTTGCAGATAACCTCTAATGTGGTCATTTAACATATCTGTAACCTTTAACTGGTTTCATAGATATGTTAAATAGCTGTGGCCTTGTCTTGAGATGGCAGGATAGGAGTGACTTCCACCCAGGATGTCACTGGGAGGCAACTCCCTCTGGGTACAGCCTCTGCGTAAAAGCTTGCAGATGATTGGCTCCATGTCATGGGGCCATGCCTGCCTGGACTTATTGTGGCACCCAGTAAAGCTGGAAAATATGGGAATGCTGGCAAGCGTAGGGGATTGTGGGAGGAGTCGGAAATGGGGCTGCAGAGGAAGACTGGCATGGGGATTTAAACCCAGGCGTGACAGCCATGCTGGGGTATTTTTGGGACCACACAGCTTTGGCGAAATCTGGGACAGTGTAGCTTTAGAGTGCTCCCTTTTTGCTACGTGGCTTAGGAAGCAGGAGAGACTTTGCCTGGAAGAAAAGGGCTGAAAGGACTCTTGCTGGTGGGCCATGAGAAGGTGCCACATGGCTTTGGATTAACTGGAGATTGCAGCGGTGACACAGCAGATGGTGCCAGAACCAAGGGCTGCCTGAACCACAGACTTCTACTTCCTTTCCTGAGATACAGTGCCCTGGACTGGGCACAGGGAAAAAGGAAGGACTGTGCATTTGTGGGTATTCTAAAGGACTTTAGTACTTTTAATGAAGACATTAAGTTATTACTCTAAGTCTGTATAACTTTTTAAATAAACAATCCCTTTCCTTTTCACCAATCTCTGGCATTGAGAGATGTCTTTCCCTGGCAGCAGACAAGGAGAACCCAGTACAGATAGGGGGGAACCCCCAGAGCACAAGGGTGGGTCCTTTTGGTAATAGTGCTACAGCCAGGGGGCCCCAAAAGAAGGATTTGTAATGGGGTCCAGAACTCAAGGTGTCTAGGAAATATTAGAAAGATATATAGGATGTCCTTACCCCTCCCCCACCACAGATTTGAGTTGGGGGAAGGGACAAATGGAGCAGGGCCATTGAGAGCTGTTTTGCATAGCAACAGCTTTGCAGATAACCTCTGGCATGGTCATTTAACATATCTATAACCTTTAACTGGTTTCATGAATATGTTAAATAGCTGTGGCCATGCTTTGAGCCAGAGAGAAGGGAGTGACTTCCACCTAAGATGTAACTGGGAGGCAACTCCCACTGTTTACAGCGCCTGCATGAGAGCTTGGAGATGGTTGGCTCCACTTCATGGGGCCACGCCTGCCCAGACTTACTGTGGCAGCCCAGTAAAGCTGGAAGGATTCGGGAGTGCTGGCAAGTGTAACTGATTGTGGGAGGATTCAGAAGTGGGGCTGCAGAGGAAGATTGGTGAGGGAATTTAAACCCAGACATGGCAGCCACTGAGGAGAGGACCACATGGCTGTGGCAGTGAGACCTATGCACTTTTGGCAGAGTGGGGACCCCCCGCAACCATGAGAAGAATCACCATGTGGCTTTAGCAGAGAACTACCACTCGGCTTTAGCTGGAGATTCTGGTGACACAGCTGATGGTGCCGGGAACCGAGGGAGGCCTACCAGCCAAGCACAGATTACTGGGAAGAACTGGGAGCTGCCTGAGCCATGGACTTCTATTTCTTTCCCTGAGATACGGTACCCCAGACTGGGCAAAGGGGGGAAGGAAGGACTGTGTGTATTTGTGGGTATTTCAAGGGACTTTGGGATTTTGATGAAGACATTAAGTCATTACTCTTAAGTCTGTATAACTTGAATAAATAATGCCTTTCCTTTTCACCAATCTCTAACATGGAGAGTTATAATTCTCTGGCAAAGGGAAGGGTAAAACTAGTACAGAGCAACCCCAGGAGAAGGGGGGGTCAATTCAGTAACAATAGTATATCATATGCACCCCCCGTCTGTTCTATAACAGTATGTGCTGTGATTTTTGGTATTGTTCTTCACTATACAACCTCCAACGTGCCTCCTTCATCCTCCCAATTACATAAGGAACTTCTCTATACTCTATTAACAAATTTCATTTTTACTCAAATCAGTCTGCTTCTTGAAGCACAAATCCAGACTAATACAACTTCCTCAGATCTTCATTTTGACCAGATTTGCCCAGAGACACAGTTTGAGGGAAAAGTTGGCTCCTACCAAGCTTCTGCAGTGCTTTCTGGACCCCCCAGAGATCTTCGCATGTTCTGGCAACAGTTTGCAACAAGCGTCCTGCTTTCCAGTCAGTCACCTCCTCACATACAAACCACAAAGGGATGACCTGGAACCAAGGGGGCCACATGGTTTGTGTTTCCCATGTGGCCCCAAGTTCATGGGTATCTCTGAGAGCATCAGAGATTGAGCATACTTGACTTTGTCTAGAACGTTGGAAAGAACAAAGGAGTTATTTTTTAACCTTGGAATTAAAAGAGTAGGAAATATCTTCTCCTGACCCCTAGTAATGGCCCTCAAGATTGATAGCTTCTTCTTCCAGTCTTGGTGTAGATTGCATTCAGGAAACCAAGTGACTTTCTTCCACTATCTCACACATCAACCATCTACACCCTCCTGTGTCCCATCATAGCGTAACAGGGTGCAGCCAAGAGGGGGGTCCCAAACAGGGATTTGGAATGAGGTCCAGAATTCAAGGTGTCCAGGAAATATTAAAAAAGATATATAGGATGTCCTTACCCCTCCCCCACCACAGATTTGAGTTGGGGGAAGGGACAAATGGAGCAGGGCCATTGAGAGCTATTTTGCATAGCAACAGCTTTGCAGCTAACCTCTGGCATAGTCACTTAACATATCTATAACTTTTAACTGGTTTCGTGGATATATAAAATAGCTGTGGCCATGCTTTGAGCCAGGAAGAAAGGAGTGACTTCCACCTCAGATGTAACTGGGAGGCAACTCCCCCTGGTTACAGTGCGTGAGTGAGAGCTTGAAGATGATTGGCTCCATGCCATGGGGCCATGCCTGCCCAGACCCACTTTGGTAGCCTAGTACAGCTGGAAGGATTCAGGAGTGCTGGCAAGTGTAGTGGATTGTGGGAGGAGTCAGAAATGGGGCTGTAGAGGAAGATTGGCTCGAGGATTTAAACCCAGACACAGCAACCATTGGAGAGAGAACCATGATACTTTGGCAGAGTGGGGACTCCACAGCTTTGGGGTGCTCCCTTTTGACATGTGGCTTTGGAAGCAGGAGAGACTTTGCCTGGAAGAAAAGGGCTGAAAGGACTCTTGCTGGTGGGCCATGAGAAGGTGCCACATGGCTTTGGATTAACTGGAGATTGAGGTGGTGACACAGCTGATGGTGCCGGGAGCCCGAATCACGGACTTCTGCTTCTTCTCCTGAGATATTGTACGCCAGTTTAGGGCAGAGGGAGAAGGAAGTACTGTGTGCATCTGTGGTATCCTAACAGATTTTAATATTTTAATGAAGACATTGGGTCACTACTTTAAGTCTGTATAGTTTTTTTTAATTTGCTTGGTATTTTATTTTATTTTTTAAAGATTTTATTTATTTATTTTTAGAGAGGGAAGGGAGGGGGAGAGAGAGAGAGAGAGATAGCGAGAGAGAGAGAAACATCAATGTGTGGTTGCTAGGGGCCGTGACCTGCAACTCAGGCATGTGCCCTGACTAGGAATGGAACCTGAAGTCTGTATAGTTTTAAATAAACATTTCCTTTCCTTTTCACAACTCTCTAGCATTGAGAGACATCTTTCCTCTGACGGTGGGCATAGCGAAATTAGTGGGGGGTCCTTTCAGTAATAGGATATCATACAACAGCCACCTTGGGTCTGTTTTGTAACAACAGAACATTCAAAAGCCTGGAATGGACCATTTAGAGATGAGAAAACTGAGGCTTAGAGGTTGGCTTACTACCTCAAGTCTAAACTCTACCTAGCTTCCAAGAATGTCTATAGTCAGGACTCTTTCAACCTTTCTAGTCACAGGTCCTCCATAGTAGTAGTCTTCAGAATTTTTTGCTTCTCTGAAACTGAACCACTCTGGGTTCTATTGCCTGCCGCCAAAGCAACTGTGACTCCCAATGCCAGAGTCTTATGAAAAGGAAAGGAACTCTTTATTCAAAAGTTATACAGGTTCAGAGTAATGGAGGAATTCTGCCATTACATCCCACTCCCTTTAGAAACAAGAAAAACACCCACCATCACACAGTCCTGCCTCCCCTTGCCAAACCAGGCCAGTTGGGATATCATCTCTCAAGAAAAGAAATAGAAGTCTGTAGTTTAGCTAGAGAGATTCCCTCAGTATTCCAGCTTCTTCCAGTCATCCATGCTGAGCTAGGCTCCTGCTTTTAATCCAAAACCACATGGTCCCTCCACATGATGGGCCAGTGGGGGTCTGTCTGCATTCTTTCAAACCGCATGGTCAAGATAGCCTTCTCCACTCCCAAGCTTCATGGTTCAGAGAGAGAGAGAGAGAGAGAGAGAGACTGGCTGGTCTGCACTTGGGCTTAAATCCTGGCACAGATCTTCCACTGTAATTCCATTTCTGACTCCTCCCACAAAGGGTCACACCTGCCAGTTTTCTGGTTTCTTCTGCCTTTCTTGGATTGCCTTTTTAGTCCAGGCAGGTATCTCCTAGTGACACAGGAACTGCCTTCCTGCTCTCTCTCAGGCTCGGCTAGCCCCTCTGGCTACAGAGCATCACAGGTTAGAGTCCAGCCCATTTCCCTGGCTCAGCAAGCACAACTATTAGCATTACTAACGCACTGGCCAAGTTCTTTAGACATGCAAAGTAACTCCCAATGGCCCTGCTCCCCTTTTCTTCCCCCAGCCAGGTCAGTGGCGGAACTTCCCATTTTGGGGACCCCAATATTCCCAGTAATACCTCTCCTCTTGAAAAAATAGGACAATATAGCTCATTTTTAAGGTGACATCTAATGTTTTTTATCACTAGTTTAAAACTTAACAGTTGCAGAGGATGAATGTAATTTTTACTTTTTAATAAATATTGACATTTTAAGGATTTTATTGACTTATTTTTAGAGAGATGGAAGGGAGGGAGAAAGAGGGAGAGAAACATTAATCAGTTGCCTCTCACATGCCCCCAACTGGGGACCTGGCCCACAACCCAGGAACATGCCCTGACTGGGAATTGAACCATTAACCCTTTGGTTCGCAGGCCAGCACTCAATCCACTGAGCCACACCAGACAGGGCAATATTGACATTTTAAATAAAACTATGTTACCCTTTTAAATGTATTGAGAAAGATTCAAATTCCATAGTGATTTGATGCTCACCATTATGCACCTTAAAAGTACATGGACAAGCCCTTCTTTAGCAATAAAATATTTTACATTATCTCTTTTTCTCCTTGTACTTGTATTTCTATTCCTTTCCCCCTCAACAATCTAATCTTAATGTAACTTATTTTTATGCTTGAAAGTCTTTTATTGATCACTGTATTATACATCTCTGCAACCAAAAGATGTATATACATTAAACTTTAAATTTGTTTAAAGTTCCATGTAACTACAAAGCACTAAGTAAGAACTTTCCATCTGGTTTGAGTGGCCACTACAAATATTAGTACATTCAGTTGAGAAAAGCAGCATAAATATTATGATTTTCATACATATTAAACATAAACACAAAAAAATATTGGAAGTGTATTTGTCTGTGAAATTCATTGTCTTCTTCCCCCCTCAATAGTTTATATATTCATAGTTGAATTTTTTTAGATTTTATTTATTTATTTTTACAGAAAAGGGAAGGCAGGGAGAAAGAGAGGGAGAGGAACATCAAAGTGTGGGAGATACATCAACACTAACTCTCACACGCCCCCAACTGGGGACCTAGACTGCAACTCAGGCATGTGCCTTAACTGGGATTTGAACCAGTGACCTTTTGGTTCACAGGCCAGCACTTAATCCACTAAGCCACACCAGCCAAGGCAAAAAAAAAAAAAGTAAACATGTGGTCACCCATGTTTGTTTTTTAAAAAGATTTTATTTATTTATTTTTAGAGAGAAGGGAAGGGAGGGAGAAAGAAAGGGAGAGAAACATCAGTGTGTGGTGCCTCTCATGTGTCCTCCACTTGGGGACCTGGCCTACATCCCAGGCATGTGCCCTGACTGGGAATCAAACCAGTGATCCTTTATTTCACAGGCCCATGATCAATCCACTGAGCTACACCAGCCAGGGCCAAAATTTTTAAAAAATAAAGAAAGTTTCCTTCCTTTTTAAAAAAATTAAGCTTGGAAAGAGGAACATCAATTTGTTGTTCCACTTATTTATGCTCCACTGGTTGCTTCTTGTATATGCCCGACTGGAGATCAAACCCACAACCTTGGCATACCAGGATGATGCTCTAACCCAGCAGTCCCCAACATTTTTTGCACCAGGGACTGGTTTCGTGGAAGACAATTCTTCCATGGACTGGGCTTGGGAGGATGGCTTTATAGCCTGCCACCAGATGCAGCTTAATTGTCACTGGCTACTCACTGATAGAGTTTTGAAATGAGTCTGCAAACAGTTGATTTATTATGGTCTCTGTGCAAAGCTCTCTGCTAATGATAATCTGTGTTTGCCGCTGCTCGCCGGCTCTAGCATCACTGCCTCAGCTCCGCCTCAGATCATGAGGTGTTAGAGTCTCACAAGGAGCATGCACCCTAGAAGTCTCGCATGAACAGTTCACAGTAGGGTTCATGCTCCTATGAGAACCTAATGCTGCCACTCACCACCGCTCACCTCCTGCTGTGTGGCTGGTTCCTCACAGGCAAGCAGGGGAGGGGGAGGTTTGGGGACCCCTGCTCTAACCAACTGAGCTACTAGGCCAGGACATAGTTGAATATTAATTGTAGAATGGGACTGCATTCAATATCAATTCTAGCCCTGTTTTTTTGTATTAAAGCTGAGAAACTTCATTCACATAAGTAGATGGGAACTGAGCATTTTAATATAGCAACGGCATCTCTGAGTTGTTTGACCCCCCCCCCCCAAAATCACAGAGATTTTGTTAATGATGTTTCAGCTGACAATGTGATTAAGCCCCTCTGGTTTTGAAAGCAGATATTGGAAAACCTCCTGACTTAAAAACCAAAAGAATCCCTGACTGGGTAGCTCAGTTCGATAGAGCATCGTCCCAATACACCAAGGTTGCAGGTTCGATCCCCAGTCAGGACACATACAGGAAGCAACCAATGAATGTGTAAATAAGTGGAACAACAAATCAGTGTTTCTCTCTTTCTTTCAAATCAAGAAATAAAATAAAAGGTCATGCTCTATTTTTTTAAAAAAAGAAGTTGTCATCCAGTTTCGAACCTTCTCAGCACCCACAGCCCTGCAGTGGCATCGCACATTGGAGCTTTGTGTAGTATTCTGGGAACTTTACCCTTTTGGATAGTCCACTGTTGACTGGCAGTGGATGGGGGAACAGTGAACCTTGCTACAGAAAGAAGGGAAGGTGAAATTGTGAAAGAAGAAAGCACTTTTGGTAAGCAGAACTTGGAAGCTGAGGATCTACAAATTGATTTTCTTAAAACTTGTCGTACCCTAGAGATACCCCACACCAATAGAGGTCCACCGATCCTCCCATCCGATATCCAGATCCAGAGTTCTTGTGCCCACTAATGTGCTATACTTCTTTCTACCTGTATTTTCCCCATGTTCTCCTACTCTGTTTTCTAATCTATTAGAAATTTTACGGGCCATCTCGAATCCCAGCTCCTACCTAAAGATTCCCCTTTTCCTGAATTCCTACTGCACTTGAGAGTTTGAACCTCACTTTCCCATCCCTGATGTGTACATTCATGTCATACCGGCAGCTTTGTTTAATAACGCTTTAGATAGATTATCATAAGGTGTTTTGCAATAGAGCTTGTTGCACTTGCAAAAGACATGAACTTTGATAATCAGATGGCATGTAAGTTCCAGGAGGGCAGGGGCTCTGTCTGGTATTGTGCCATATCACCAGCACCTAGCATAATACCTGGCATATAATAAGAGCTTAACTGTTGAATAAATGAATGGACTTGAGTTTGACTCTTGCTTCATCCCTTTTAAGCTGAACAAAATAATAATATCTACTTCTCAGAGTTGCCGTGAGAATTAAATAACCTGGGAAATTGCAGGGCATGGAGTGGATGCTCAGGTAGATCTAGTAGATGCTAGATCAACAGATGCTCAATAGACACTTTTGGGTGATACTAATAACAGTGCCTGCTTATGTACCAAGGAGTAAATCTTCACAAAAACCCAATAAGATAGGTACTACTATTATCTGTATTTTACTGACATGGGAACTGAAGCACAGAGAGGTACAGAAACTTGGCCAGTCACCCAGTTAGTAAGTGGCAGAGTATACTTTCCCAGCATTGTACTATATCTTATTCTTTTAAAAAATATTTACTTTATTTTATTTTTAGATAAAGGGGACTGAAGAGAGGAGAGAAACATCAATGTGTGGTTGCCTCTCACATGTCCCCTACTGGGGACCTGGACCCCAACACAAGCATGTGCCCTGACTGGGAATTGAACCAGTGACCCTTTGGTTCACAGGCCAGCACTCAATCCACTGAGCCACACCAACCAGATCTCCTTATTCTTTCTAGGACCTATAACTGTGCTTGAGGGAGGAAGAGAAGAAATGACAAGAAAAATGGACAGCAGACCTGATTAACAATTCACTCCAAGAACAGGTTTTATTTGGAAATGTGCCTGCCCAGCTTGGTGGCAGTCTGGGGCAGATGGCCCCTGGCTTGCTTGTCTCCTCCTTCCTGGCCCAGGGCATAAGATCCTTGGGGTTATGGCACCAGATCAAGTTCTTAAGGGTCGGCACCCAGACAGCTTCAGTGGTCTAGGGCCTGGGACTGATGCAAAAAAATGAACTAGGTTCCATTCTGGGCTGTTTCATGGTTGGGGGGCCTGGCCCCTGACACCAGGTCCTCAGTTCTCTCTTTCGCAGGGTCCAGTGTCACCCACAGGCCAGCTGTGGCCAGGTCCTGGTGGGCATGAATTTGGGGGTGATGGGGAAGGCGCTAGCAGAGGCTAATTTTCTGGTTCTGGGTCCACTTTGTCTTCCTGAGGGGTGGAAGCTGAGACGGGAACCTCTTCCCCGCCGTTGATGGACTTCTGCTGCTCACTGGTGCTGGGCGACGGGGTACTGTTGCTCCGGGACCCCCAGCGGGTCAGGCGCTTTAGGGAGGAGTCACGGCGGGCAAGTGGAGGAGGCTGGAAGCCTGTGAAGGAGCTGCTGGTGGTGGGACGCTTGTCTGGCAGAGAACAGGCGGGCATGAGTTAGGGGAAAGGTACACAAAAGGGGAGAGGTTGACGGGCTTTGTGCAGCCCTGGGGTGAGAGGAGGACCTCCTGACCTTCAGTCCTGTAGGCTCTGTAGATCTGGGTGTACCCCCTTTGTCCTTTCTTCTCCCTCCTCACTCTGGGATAGTTCCAGGGTCTACCCCCCTCTCACCTCCAGGCTCAATTGGATGCATGAGTCTGTTCATCTGGACGTTCCAGTGTTTCACATTGGTGCTGGCCTGGCGCAACTTCTGCTGGGCGGCCTGTAGGACAGAGCCAGTGGAGAGTGGGTCAGAGCCACTACCCAAGACGGGGTGCCTTGATCTTTTGAGATGCACAGGCCCCTCAGAATGTAACAAAGGCTATGGATCATCTCCTCAGAAAAACTCATGTATTCTCACAGAGTTATATATATGTACAGAGTCCCCAATTTCAGGGGACTCATAGCCCCCCAGCAAAGGGTCAGATATAATCGTAATTACAGTTTCCATTTATCAAACAGCTAAGATGTGCTAAGCATATTTGTTATCTTATTTAACCTCAAGAGCAGAAGTTAACAACATACAAGTACAAAAAAGGTTAAGTGACTTGTCTGGCGACACACACTGACCCCTACACCACTGCACCACACTACCTCTCCAGGAGCTAATGCAGAAACCTCTACTCCAGTGTTCGCCTTGCCAGAAGCAGCAGGTGGTGGGATCATAAAGGAACTTTGTTTTCCTGTGTTACATATTTCTGCACTTAATTTTTTTTCAATGACCATGTAAGCCAACAAAGCAAAATAAAATAAATCATATTAATAAAAAGAAAATATCAAAATAAAAACCCTCTTCTATGGAGATTTGGGCTCCAAGGAGTGGATGCAAAATACAGGGCTAGCAAATTACAGTCTTGGAAGAGTAGAAGGAAAATTTTTGCCCACATTAATAATCATAAAAACAGCAGCTAATGTTTCTTTAGCCCTCACAACATACTAAATATCACGTACTATTTTATTTAATCTTTATAACAATGCTATTACCTATCTCTCTTCTCTGAGAGACTTGAACTCAGAGAGGTCAGGCAATTTTCCTGAGGTCACACAGCCAGAGGAGGATAGAGTCAGGGTCTGAGAAAAGGACCTCTTCCACCTAGCCCCACCCTAGGCCTCACCTCCACGTCCTCGTCGGCCCTCTGCCGGTTCTGCCGCACCTCCTCCAGCTGCTGCTGGGCCTGCTGCAAGGAGCGGCTCTGCTGCGCCATCTCCTGCTGCAGCTCTTGCTTCTCCTGCTGCGCCCGCTCGATGTAGCGCTCCTGCTCCTCCTTCAGCTGCAGCAGCTGCTTCAGCTTCTCTTCCTCCTCCTGCAGCAGTCTGCCGGGCGTGCATTGTGTCGTCTCCAGAGCCAAGGCACCTGGCAGGTGCTCGGCAAGTGGGACAGTGTGGGACTCAGGAAGGGGAATCAGAGGGGTCCCTCAGTCCTACCTCGTCTGGGCTAGACGCACCGCCTCCTCGTCCCGCCGAGCTTTCACCTCCAGTTGTAGAGCCTCCTGAAGCCTCTGTTGCATCTCCTCCAGCTCCTCGATGCGCTGCCGCTGCCGGGCAGCCTCCTCCTCCTTCAGCTCCATCTCAGCCTGCATGGAGGCCCGGGCCTGCCCATGGACGCAAAGCCAGGTCAATGGGGGCACAGGAGAGGGAGGCGACGGGTATGCTGCCCTTTCCCCAGGGTCTTGCTAGGCCAGCCCAACTAGTTATCTCCAGGCGAGAGTCAGAGGAGCTCCTTCATGTCAGGGTTTCCTGATCTGATCGCTGAGAACCTGCCTAGGTCAGGTAATGACCAGCGAACAGATGCTGCATGGCGAAAAGGGGCCCAAGTCATTCCCTTCCTAGAACCAGGCTTAATAATAATTATTATATATTATAATGTAATGTGTTACAATTATAATTAAGGCTAGTACTAAGAAGGGAGGGGCTATAATTATAATAATTGTTATAACAACTGTTTCCTCATTTGATCCTCACCAAACTTCTGTGAGCAAAGTTCTACTAACATCAACATGTCACTGATAAGTAATCCAGGTACACAGAGGTCACTTTGCCTGAGCTCACAGGGCTCCTAAGAGGCAGAGCTAGGAATGAATCCACTGTCTGACTCCAGTTCTCTCTCTTTTAAAAAGATTTATTTATTTATTTGTTTGTTTATTTATTTATTTTTAGAGAGGGGAAGGGAAGAAGAAAGAGAGGGAAATATCAGTGTGTGGTTGCCTCTCATGCACTCCCCACCGGGGCCGTGGCCTGCAATCCAGGCTTGTGTCCTGACTGGGAATCTGACCAGGGATCCTTTGATTTGCAGGCCAGCACTCAATCCACTGAGCCATGCCAGCCAGGGCTGACTCCAGTTATCTTAAATCCTAAATCTTATTGCCTCTACACACTTAGTCCGCCTCCACTTCTTCCCGCCTTCCTCCCATTCTGCATTCCCCAAAGTGGTTTCATTGTAAACTCAGATCAAGTCTAGTCCAATCTATTCTAACCTTGATCCAAATTCATCCGTGATGACGTAATCATTAGCGGCTCCTTAGTCCAAGCCCCGCCCCCAACCAGGCCCCAATCTCCACCTAGCATCAGCTCAGGCCCCACCCAATCCTTTGGCTTGGGCCCCGCCCCATACCATTTCTTCCTTTGATCCATCCACTCTGCTAGTTTCCTGACCGCTCCATCCTTCGCTATCCACAGGTCTTCCCCCTGGTACAGGCTCTCCGTCCCATACTCATCTTCCGAGCTTTTGGTCTCTGTCCCAACAGCCCCTCATTCTAAGCCCGGCACCATCCCTCTGCCCATGGGCTCTGCCCTCGCCTCAGGCCCTGCCCCTGGTCCTCAGTTCGCATGCCTAGCTTCTGGGCACCCAGCAGCCAGCGCCTCAGCTCTTGGGGCAGGCCCCACCTGCTCCGCCTCTCGCAATTGGCCTTCCAGCGCTAGCTGCAGCTCGCGATGCTGGCTGCGGCGCCGCTCCTCCTCCTCCTGCAGCAGGCGCTCGGCCTGCCGCTGCGCCTCCTGCAGCAGTTCCAGCTCCTGCAGCTTCCGCTCCTTCTCCTCCTGCAGCTGCTGCAACCGCAGCAGCTCCTCCTCCTTGGCTACCCTGCGTCGCTCCCGCTGCTCCCGCTGCTCGCGCCGCTTCTGCTTCAGGTCCTTGTGCAAGGAGGTCTTCCCCTCGGCCTGCAGCCGGATCGCCATCTGGATGGCTGAGGGGCGGGTGGGGATCAGCAGAGGGCTAGCCTGGGGCAGGGCGGCTCGAGGTGGCCCACTGCTAGAGGGGCCTTAGGAGTCACTCAGCTCGGCTCCAGCCTCTAACTGGGCAGTGTGTCATCACCTGCTTTACAATGATGAGGCGACCGAGGCCCAGCCACACCAAGACCACCCCGTGAGCAACTCACCAGCCGTCCACTCCTGGCGCTGGCGCGTGTCTGAGGCGCTCATCTCGTACGTACGGGAGGCCGTCTTCACACAGAACATGCAGCGCTTTCCCTCGCGGTCCGGCAGCACCTGGGACAGGAGGGCAGGTGGTCCCAGAGAGACTGGCTTACTTTGCTGGGTCAGACCATACCCGCCCTGCCCCAGGGTGCTCCAGCTCCTGGCCCTCCCCCTCCTGGCTGACCATCTTCCCTGGGCACCCCTCCCACTGTCTGCCAAGGAGCCTGTGTGGCCCAGCTTGGAGGTTAGTTATGGGGGTATTTGTGTCCCCACAATTCTTGTGGCCTTTGCTCTTCGAAGGTGGGGTGGGCTGTTTTCATGTTAGTATCTCTCCGTGGGGCCTGGCATCTAGTCGCCACTCCGTGTCTATGCAGATCATGCTTGAACACCTCCAGTCACAGGGTCCTTGCTATCCAGACCATTTATTTTCACATGGCCCTGCCTGTTGAGAATGTTCTCCATTTATTTCACAGATATTCTCGAGTGTCTACTGAGTGCTGCTCATTGTTCTAGGCATTTGGGATAGTGAGGTGTGCCTAACAGACCAGATCCCTGTCTTCCCTAAGCTACATTCTAGTGGGAAATAACAGCTACCACCTTTTGAGCTTCTTAGATTCTAGGGTCTGTACTAGTGTTTTATATGTATAATTTTATTCACTCCTCCCAGACAGTCTTGCCAGGCAGGCATCATTATCTTTACAGAGAAAGAAGCCAAGGCTCTAAGAAGTCCAGGATCTTGCCCAATTCACACTGCCTGTTAGTGTTAGAGCTGGGTTTTCTGCCTAGATCTGTGTTCTTTCCACAGAGACACCACAGCTTCCTCATTTGAAAAAAAAAATGGACAGAGCCTAGGGTGGCTATAATTTTAAAAAATGTGCCCTGGCTGGTGTGGCTCGGTGGACTGAACACCAGCCTGCGAACCAAGAGGTCACTGGTTCAATTCCCTGTCAGGGCACAGGCCTGGGTTGTGGGCCAGGCTCCTCTTGGGTGGCATGTGAGAGGCAACCAACTGATGTTTCTTTCACAAATCGATGTTTCTGTTCCTCTCTTTCTCCCTCCCTTCCCCTTTCTCTGAAAATAAATGTTTTTAAAAATGTAAAGTAACAAGTGCTGATGAGGATATGGAGAAATTGGACCCCTCATACATTGCTGGTAAGAATGTCAGAAGGCGCAGCCACCGTGGGAAACAGTTCAGCTGTCCCTCTGCAAGTTAAACAGAGCAATCACAGGCTGCAGCGATGCTGCTCATAGGTATGTGCCCAGAGAAATGAAAACACACGTCCACCCAGAAATTCGTATGTGGATATTCATAACAGCATTATTCACAATAGTAAACAGATGGCAACAATCCAATATCTATCAACGAGTGAATAAATAAGCAAAATGTCACATATCTAGAATGGAATATTATTCAGCTATGAAAAGGGATGGAGTCCTGAGCCATGCCGCAGCATGAAGGAACTTCGGAAACATTATGCAAAGAGAAATAAGGAAATAAGCCACAAACAAAAAAACAAATATCACACTATTCCATTTACATGAGGTACCTACGATACTCAAGTTCATGGAGACAAAAAGTAGGGGGTGAGATGGGAATGAGTTATTGCTTCACAGGTTGGGATGATGAAAACATTTTGGAAATAGATAATGGTGATGGTTACACAACACTGTGGACATATTTAATGCTACTGAAGTGTGCACTTACAATGGTTAAAGTGGCAAATTTCATGTTATACATATATTTTTATTACAATTTTAAAAATTATTTTAAGCCTCTGAAATAATGGACAGAGCCGGGGAGGGGGAGGAGGAAAGGAAAAGAGTGGAGAAAGAACAGGGCAGTACAGGGTTGCCACAGAGAATGGCACGTGGGTGAAGGAGAAAGGTCAGTAAAGAGGATTTCGAGAAAGTTTTGCTGTGTAGTCTGAGACGTAAGCTGTCTCCTTTGAAATCTTTCACAAGTTCCACATTATTCACCAATGACTTTAGTATTTAATTTGCAGTTTGGTTGAAGAAAAAAACCTGACATGGATGAGAATGGCCTTGAGGTACCAGGTATATTTGCTTTACCTCATCTAAGCAGGAACTTGTCACTGGCTTGTCTTGATTTGCCCTCCTCTGGACTCCCTTGCCCTCCCACCACACTGAAGACCCTCTGAGCCCCGAGGCATGCTCCACCCTCGCCTGCCCCCTTACCTCCACACAGCACTGCGCGTCCAGCGGGATGGTGCCCCTTTTCTCTTTGCACTCTTCACTCCCAAAATAGCAGAGGCAGCTGGGCTGCAGCTGGAACCAGCGTTCTGCCCAGTTCCTCCTCAGGTGTCCTCGCTTCCACAGGTAGCCCTGCCAGCCAGAGCAAAGTCAGAGGCTTCACAGTCCTCCCTCACCCCTCCCTGGGGGTCCTCCCCCAGTTCCCAAATGGCCTGACCTGCTTCAGGACATCTTGGATGAGCTCCTGGTAGACCTCATGGATGGCCATGCTGAGGGTATCCCGCCCCACACCTCGCAGACAGCGGCCAGAGTTGAAGAGCTCCAGGAACTGCCAGACGCTGAGCCCTCCGGTGGTCTGGGCTGCCTGGGCTTCCTGTGCCAACAGCTCCTCCAGCTCCGCCAAGCTCACCTCCAAGCTCATGCTGCTGAGTACCTTCTTTAGCAGGTACTCCACCTGAAGGAGGAGGAGGAAGGCCTGGTGACTGCGGTAGGCAGTGTTGCCAACACTAACACCAGGGGGCGCTGCTGTCTGGCTCCAGAGCAAGGGCAAAGGTGACCAGGTACAGGGGGTTGGAGGTGGGAGCAGAAGACTAAACTGGTGGAGACACCACGTAGATTTGGGAGGGGGTCCTGGAGCTCCAACCCCAATTCAGGCATCCTCTCCCTTTCCCCAGCCTCCAATCCACTCCTTCCTGCCTAAATTAAGGGCAGGTGAAGGTGGAAGCTATGGGCTGGGGGCCAGGCAGAGGCAGAAAATCACAAAAAATATGTATCAGAGGGTGTGCAAGGGCCCTCTCACCCAATGCCCTCACTTAGCAGATGACAAAACTGAGGCCCAAAGGGGGAAGTGACTTGTTCTAAATCACACAGCAAGTCGCTGGCAGCCAGAACCTGATGCAGATCTCCCGCATCCCACTTGAGTCCCATTCCAAGCCCCAACCCTGGGGACCCTCCCTTGTGGGAGGGCAAGGGGATTGGGGGTGGGGATCCACAGGGCAGGGACAGGAAACCTGTTACGGAGGAACAGGAAGTGGTGGTTGGGGTACATCCTGCTGCAGTTTGTTCGCACTGCATGTTGATCACACAGCGAGCAGCCTTCTGAGAGGCCGCCTTGCCCTGACTGGCAGGGGTCTGGCAAGGGTGCCAAGCCCGGGGTCTCTGTGGATGGACACATGTCCCTCTCCTGCCCTGGTGGCTTCTTGGGAAACCCTCTCCAGGACTTCCATTGGGTCTCAGCTGGAAGTAGGGTGGGTGCACCACTCAGGGCTCAGGTGGCTCCTCTCCCTCTTCCCCCCCAAAAAGAAGCAGGATACAAATCTGAGTGCAGTTCGACATGCCGGTTCTCCTTGTAAACACAGAAGACCCCTCCCCTGTATGCCCTCATCTGAAGACCTAAATTCACCCTGGCGTCTTCACAGCCAAGAGGGCTAAGGGTTGGGAAAGGCTGAACAGATGGGAGGGAGATGGAGAATGGAGGGAGGGTGCATGCTGACTGGAAAAGGGGGCATCTGCCCTGGCTTCACTGGTGAGTTGAGGAGGGAAGGGCAGGATTCCAGACCTCCACTCCCAGGTCACCTTTCTGGGGTCCTGAGCTGAGTCTGCCCTGGCTCCCCCATACTGTAGAGGACAGGAAGAGAAAGCCTGGAACCAGGGCCAGACTCAGGTGTCCACTGGGAGTAATTGGGGAGATGGCCCATAAAAGTCTCCCTCCCCCTCATATAGCCCGCTTCTCCGATTGCCACAGCACCTAAAATCCTGCCATTTGATCTTAAATGTTCTTGTTCTTAAATGCCCAGTAATGTATCAGGCGTTTACACTTTTGTGTATATAGAATTGGTAGGTCATTTTCTTACTGAGAGGACCAGCAAAACCCCAAAGGAAGTGTAGTTTTGGTTCGCCTGGGAGAAGGCACAGGTGTTCTGGTATGGGCAATTCTAGGCACCTGGAGACAGCCGGGTGTGGACAGGTCTCAGCATGGGAAGACAAGGAAGAAAGGGGATGTGGGAAAGTAGAAAGGCAGTCTGGTTTCCTTCATGGTTTTGCTGAGGCCTGGCCCCAAGTGATTCAGTCCCTGGGGGAGCCCGAGCCCTCACCTCATCAGGAACCATGATCAGGGGGTACTTGTCCTCAGACAGGAAGTTGAAGAGGCACCAGAGGCGGAAGGCATCCTGGTTGGACAGCATGCTGTTCCCATTGCTATCCACCCGGTAGTTCTTCTTGGCCGTCAGGGTCCAGCACAGCTCATCAAAGTGCTCCTTAACAAAAGCCCCCTCCTCCACCTGCCACCAGGACTTCGAGTCAGCCAAGAAGGCTGCCCGTCCTGGCTCCACCCCTACACTGGTTTCTCGGGACATCTATTCTCCTGGTCCCCATCCAGCGAAATCTGGGCTCTAACTTGAGGAATCCCTGAGCTGATTACCAGGTAACTAGCTGGTTCCAACCACCCGGTGCCCTCAACCCCCAACACACACATCCACGCCCACCCAAGTGCCCTGCCAACAGAGATGCTCTAGCCCCTTAGCCCAGAGGAGAAAGAAGGGGAGGCCCAGGGCAGAATGGACAGTTGAGAAGAACCTGAGAAGACAGTGCAGCTGGGAGGGGCAGGGGGATAGCACTGGGGGAAGTGGGAGAGCTCTTTGTACAGGTTCCAGCTGGAAGCTGGAGGTGGGCCTAGGCAGGGATGGGGTGGGAAGCTACGGAGGGGTGAAGCTAGGGTAGAGATGAGGGAGACTGAAGGTGTGTGGATGGGGGCACGTGGCTGGAAAGCGAAGGATGGAAATGAGAAACCAGAAGCACAGAGGGGATAGAAGTGGGAGTTTATAGGGGGGAGGAAATGTATTAGGGTTCTGGCTGGGAAGTGGGGAGAGGTTAAAGGTGCCTCTCCCAGGCTGGGCCTCACCTTGTCCAGGATGTACTTGTTGAGGTAGGGCATGTACCCCTGGCTGGAAACAGGACCATCGTCATCATCTCGGAAGTGTTCCTCCAGAGCCACGGGGTCATGGGGGATGTGTAGGACCGTGTACAGGTTATGGGACAGCACCTGAGACAGAGTGGCAGTTTGACTTCCTGTACCCCAGCCAAAACTGGGCCAAAGGACAGCCCCCACCTCTCTGTTTGCACCCAGCCCCGTCCCGGCTAAGTCCTCCGCACACACTATTCAATCACAACCAAACATATGTAATGGAATATTATTCAGCCATAAGAAAGAATGATCTTGTTATTTGCAACAACATGGATGAAACTTGAAGGCATTATGCTAAGTGAAATAAGTCAGACAGAGAGAAATATGTATAATGCTCTTGTATGTGGAATCTAAACAAAACAAAACAAAAACCTCAAATTCAGAGAAAAGATGGGTAGTTGCCAGAGGTAGGGTATGAGGGTGGGGAAAATGGGTGAAGGGGTGGAAGTTACAAACTTCCAGTTATAAAATGAAGTCATGGGGACACCATGCAGAGCACGATGATCATAGTTAATAGCACCGCACTGCACATTGGAAGTTGCTGAGAGTCCATTTCCCCATCAGGAAGGATGCCGGTGTTGAGGAGAGTAACTACCACGGCCTCCAGTGTTTTAATGAAACCCCAGACGTGTGGCCTTCCGGCTAAGTGTCTGCATTTTTTTTCCAGGGAGTAAATTGTAAAAGTTCTCATCACAAGGAAAAAACTTTTTTTGTAACTATGCATGGTGACAGATTTTTACTAGACTTACTGTGGCAATCATTTTGCAAAACAGTTGACCCTCGAACCATGTGGCGTTAGAAGCGCCAACCCCACCTCCACGCAAAGTTGAAAATCCAGGTATAACTTTTGACTCCTGAAAAACTTAACTATAGTTGTCCCTAGGTAACCATGGGGGATTGGCCCCAGGACCCCCATGGACACCAACCCCCACAGATGCTGAAGTCCCTTACGTAAAACTCGCAGGACAGTGCATACAGTGGGCTCTCGGCAGAACCCCAACCGTGAGTTGAAAATACTGGGGGTTTTTTAATCCTCACCTGAGGACACGTCCACTGATTTTTAGACAGAAAAGGAGAGGGGGAGAGAGAGACAGAGAGAAACATCGATCGGCCACCTCCCGCATGAGCCCCGACTGGGGTTGGATCCTGCAACCGTTGGGCATACAGGACAATGCTTTAACCAACTGAGCCAGCCGGCCAGGGCTGAAACTGCTGTTTCTGGTCCACAGTTGGTTGAATCTGCAGATATTAAACCCATGGATAGGGAGGACTGAATGTATATTTATTGCAAAAAATAGGCATAGAAGTGAACCCATGCAGTTTAAGATCATGTTCAAGGGTTTACTATACGTACAAATACTGAATCATTATGTACACCTGAAACTAATATGTTAAATGTCAATTATACCTCAATAAAAAAAAAAACTTATGGCCCTGGCTGGCGTGGCTCAGTGGATTGAGCGCGGGCTGCAAACCAAAGTGTTGCAGGTTCGATCCCCAGTCAGGGTACATGCCTGGGTTGCAGGCCATGACCCCCAGCAACCACACATTGATGTTTCTCTCTCTCTCTCTATCTCCCTCCCTTCCCTCTCTAAAAATAAATAAATAAATAAAATCTTTAAAAAAAGAAAAAACTTAGACATTTACTATGCACCAAAAACTGAGCTAAGCACTTTACATATAATTCACTTAACCCTCATAATAACTGTTATCACCCCCCCATTTTAGAGATGAAAAATACCCCTAGGCCCTGAGACATTAAGTGACTCACCCGAGGTCAGAGAGCCAGCAGAGCTGGGGTCAAACCCAGGCAGCCAGGCTCTCAGCCACCTCACCAGGTCAGGGGATCCGCCCTCTGTCTGCAGACAAGGACACTGAGGCTCAAGGGACTCAGTAGCTTGCCTGAGGACCCACTGTGAACAAGAGCCCAGGATTCAAATCCAGCTTTGCACATACCAAAGCCCAAGTACTTCGTGTGATACAGGGCTGTCTGCAGGGAGACAGCCTGTCGTCCCAGGGCAGAGCCCAAATCCATCCATTTCCATCGAAGATTCAGTGCTCAGGCTTCAGTGTGCCTAGCACCCAGGTATCGCCGCTGGGGTGGGGCTGTGTGCGATTCTGTGACAGCCCCTCTAAAGGTGGAAGGGAGCTGGAGAGAGCTCAGAGGAAGCATCATGGAAATGGTCTGTGGGATGTGGAGGACAAGGCCCAGAAAGGATGGTGGCCGTGATGGCATGGAGGAGAAACACAGGATGGTTAACACACCCATGATACTGGAATGAAGAGTTTGAAGTTTGAACAAGGAAGTCAGGGGAAGAAAATCGCTTTGGGGTAGTTCTATTATCACAGACAGCACAGTGGTTAGTCACTATTGCCCCAGCCACTGTGTGAGGCACTTTCTCTACCCCTTGTCTAGTATCTACAACTGCGGTACCCAAACATTAGTACCCCTGTTTTCCAGGTAAGGATACTGGGACTTGGAGAGGTCGAGAGGAATTAAAGGCAGAACTCAGGTTGGAACCAGACAAGCCCGGCCCTGAAGGCTGCCGCCCTCTTGGAAGACTGATCAGGAGCCCCTTTCCCAAGTGGACTCTGGTCTCTGGAACGAGCTCTCCGTTCGTCTTGATGTCTCACACCACCTAGGTTCTCTTCCGCACACAAAGGCGGTCAGTAAACGCTGCATTTCATGGCTGATTCCACCACCGCCAGTTAATCCTGGGGTCAGTTTCTCCGAGGCAGGAGGCGGCAACATCTAGAGATGGCAAGTGTCCGTGTCTTCATTCTCTTTATTCTCTTTGTGAGAGAAGGGGGAGAAGGATCGGCACTTCTCCCCAGTGTTCTCCTGGGCCTGACAAAGTGGGGTGTCGGGGGGCCCAGCGGAGCAGCCGTGTTCTTCGTTTCTGTAACTTCCCGCTGGGCAGCCATCCCTAACCCCCACCCAGCCCTCTTTCCCACACTCGTTCAATTCTCTCTTATTCAATCTTTGGTTCTGCCTTCTCTTGTTCCAGAGGATGGCTGAGTTTCTTCCTCGTGAACTCTGCTCCCTCTCTCTTATTTTGGTAACAGAGGCTTGATTTCCCTTTGAGAAGTCCTTCTCCACTCTCACATCTGCACCTGTCTCCAAGGGTGGGCACATCGGAGTCATAGTGATCAGGCCCTGGCCAGTGGCTCAGTTGGTTGGAGCATCGAGCTGTGAAACTAAAGGTCATGGGTTTGATTCCTGGTCAGGGCACATGCTTGGATTGTAGGTTTGGTCCCTGGTCTGGGTGAGTGTGAGAAGCAATTAATCGATGTTTCTGTCTCTCCCCTCTCTGTAAAATCACTAAGCATATCCTCAGGTGAGGATAAAAAAAGTGATAGTGATCGGTTCAAGGAAGAGCACATGATCAAATCTGGGCCAGTGAGAATCAGCCCTAGGATTTTTGCTTCGTCAAGTGAAAAACGGTAAACTCCCCATGGAATTGCTGAGTTGTTGGAAGATATATACATCTGACATCTTCGTTCCTATGTAGGAAGTGCCTGCTTAAAAATAAGGCCATCAGTGAAAAAGAGGAGTCGAGGGGTAAAAAGGGTCATCAGCCCTGGCTGGAGCTGCTTGGCAGATTGAGCATGGCCTGCAGACCGAAAGGCTGCCGGTTGGATTCCCAGTCAGGGCACATGCCCAGGGTGCAGGCCAGGTCCCCAGTTGGAGACGAGAGAAGGGCTACCGGTCACTGTTTTCCTCTCTTTCTCCCTCCCTTCCCCTCTCGCTGGAAATAAATAAATAAATGGATAAATAAATAAATAAAATCTTTAAAAATAAAAAGGGATAAAGACAGCCATCAGTTGAGAACCTGGATCTATCCATGCTCTATGTGAGCCAATAAAAAAATCTCCTTTTAGTTATTTTGAGTTAGGTTCCTGTCATTTGTATCCAGAAAAGACCTAACATATCTGTGATTGTAGGATACCAATCCCCACTCTGAGAGGTGCCACTGGCTCAGTGCCACCTACACTCCAGGGTGATCAACACAAGAGAAATATCCACTTCTGAACTGACAAGTGTTATTCTAAGAGTTTTACATATTTGCACCTGGAGCCTCCTGGCCTCTTTTCAAACTACCCCGTCCTTATCTTCCTTCAAGCCTCAAAGCACCTGCGTAAGAAGTGCTACACTCCAGGGGTGGGGAATGGAAGGCTAGGGACTTCCGGTTGTGGGGCATTGGATAAACTCCTTCATCCTCTTGTTGTCGATAAAATGGGATAACATCTGCCATGCGGAGGGGCTGTGTGGACCGAGTGCCAGACTTAGGTGTGCATGGGACAACAGTTGTTCCCTTGCTGTATTGAAAGCATGACCCAACGAATTGACGTAGATGGAAAAGACTGATAATATGAAGTCCTAAGGAGGTTGTGGAGAAAAGGAGACTTGGATGCCCTGCTGGTGAGGTGTGAATTTGTACTCTTTCTGGGGGGCAAAAATCTATCAGACTTCAAAATGAGCATGAGCCCAGCATTCCCGATCATCCCACCCACACGTGCTCAAGGAAACCCCGCCACACGTTCAGGAGTGTTCGTTCACTCAGCGTTGTTTGCGATGTGGAGAGTAGGAGACAGCTGAGGCTCCTTCAGCAGGGGCCAGGTGTGGCCTGTGGCCTATCTGTGTGTGGTTGCAAAGAGTTTACTTCTGCTACCTTTGTGCTGTGGGCAAGTAATTGAACTTCTCTGTGAGGGTAATGAGGGCCTGCTCCACGGGGATTTTTAGAACGAAGGGCTTAGCACAGCACCCGGGGGCGGGGGCGGGGGGGTGGGGGAGGCAGAGTGCACTGCTTAACAAAAGCTGCGAGCTATTTTTATTGTTTTATTTGTATAAACACATGGAAAGCTATCCATAATGTGTTGACAGGTGAAGAAAGTAAGCTGTAGGATAAAATGTGAAGTGAATGTGTGTGCAAAGATTAGGTTGAACCATATACACTGCTATTTTAGTATGTCGATGCAGTCAAATGTCAGCAATTTCATACTGTCCAACCTAATGTTTATTTGTATGGAGAAAAAATCTAGAAGACTCAGCAAACTGTTAACAGCTCTCCCCTCACCACCCCTCCTGAGGAGGGGAGGGACTTCCACCTTTACCATATTACATTTGTCTCTGATTTTTATTAACTACTAACATGTTTTACTTTTATAATAAATTTCATCTTTTAAGAAATTATATTCTGCCCTGGCTGGCATAGCTCAGTGGATTGAGCTCAGGCTGCGACCCAAAGCATCGCAGGTTCAATTCCCAGTCAGGGCACATGCCTGGGTTGCAGACCATGGCCCCCAGCAACCACACATTGATGTTTCTCTCTCTCTTTCTCCCTCCCTTCCCTCTCTAAAAATAAATAAATAAAATCTAAAAAAAAGAAAAAAGAAATTATATTCTGCATTCTTATTGTTTTAAGCAGGAGCATATATTGTTTTTATGACAAAAATTTTAAACTACAGACAAAAACAAAGGGTGCCATTAACCACTATTACTAATACACCCTGGAATGAAGCTGCTTTGCAGTAACATTCTTTGCTGATCCCTGTTTGTGTGGGCATCGCTGAGTGTTCTGCGTTCCCCGAGGGTAGCAAGGACTCTAATCTCAGCCTCGACTCAAACTCAGTACAAAGTCCCCATATACTGAACATTTTTGAGTGATGCTCAAGTCTAACTTAAATGCTCCATTTGTTTCCAAACTGTCTCAGAGCAAGACTCCTTCCAGAGGCCTCAGGCACCGTGTTACCTGGCCTGCTGCACCTTCCCTGACCTCATCCCTCTAGGTCACTTCTCTCCAGCCACTCTGGCCCCCTGGACAGTTGACAAGCCAGGCACACTGTTGCCTCAGGGCCTTTGCATCTGCTCTTCCGTCAGGCTGGAACTTTCCTCTCCCAGGTCATGGTGTGGCTCACACCCTCTCCTCCTCCCAGGCTTTCCTTGGATGCCAGCTTCTCAGGGAGGGCTTCTCTGATCACCTTATTTGAATCTATAACCCCATCCGATCTGACTCCCACACTCCAATCCCCATTTCTGCTTTATTTCCTCCATGTCATCTATCGTCTCCCATCACATGATATCTTTTTACTCCTTTCATTTATCATATGTGTTCTCAGACTGCAGTGTGAGCACCACAGGGGGCGGGGAGGGTTTCTGTCTGTCTCATTCACTGCTGCTTCATGGGGTCTGGCACGCAATGGACACAATGCAGTTGTCGAATGAACTTAAATGCTTCATGGGGAGAAGCAGGAAAACTGCAGAAGGCAGACAGACATGGACTAAATCTCTCTGGGCAAGCTGACCCCACTGAGCCTGTCGTCATCTCCCTGACACTTAGAGGGGTTCAATGACGTAACGCACAAGCCCCTCCCACGCGGCACGCGTTATTTGAGCTATTTTTCTCCCTGGTTTATTTGCCCACACTGTCCTCTAAGACCTGCCTTCCTCACCTGTACCTTTTTCTTTTAAAACCCTCACCTGAGAACATTTTTTTTATTTCTTTAAAGAGACAGGAAGGAAGAAAGGGAGAGATAAACAGCAACTAGTTGCCTCCCGTATGTTTGCGCCCGGACTGGGGATAGAACCCAAAACCTAGGTGTGTGCCCTGTCTGAGAATGGAACCCACAACCTTTTGGTTATGGGACGATGCACCAACCAGCTGAGCCCTGCTGGCCGGGGCCTCACTGATACCTTTTGTCAGTGGAATCTGAGGGGCCCAGGGCAGAGGATCCAATCCCTGTGAGCTGTCTGGTATCAGGACAAGGAGGAATTAAAGTCTCCACACACTTAGGGCTCAGGGCCTCTCCCCGTAGAGCTTACCAGACCTCAGACTGCCAGGCTTCCGGTGCCTGGGCGTGGTGGGGGCTGGGGTGGGGAGTGGGTGTGACCAGAAGAGGGTCAGGTGGGAAAGGAAACGGCTGGGATGGAGGCCAGCATGAGCAAGTCAGTCCTCAGCCCCCGGAGGTGGGGGCTGCCATTATCCTCACTTTACAGATGAGGACAGCAAGGCTCAGAGAGCCGAAGCGTCTCACGGAAGGAAGGACTCTGAAGCCCTGCTCGCAATCTGTGCTGCCTGGGCTCCGGCCGAGCATCAGCATCAGCATCACCTGGGGAGTCCATGAAACTGAAATATGCTGGGGCCCACCCAGATCTGCTGACTCAGAGTTTCCGAGGGTGGTGTCCAGGTGCCTGCACTGTTCACAGAGAGCACTCCCACAGGCTCCCCCGCCCACCCAGCTGGTCTCTGACCTCTGGGTTGGCAGCCATTGGCAGCCATTGACCTTAAGGAGGCTTCATTTATTCACTGTTTCCTCTGGAGGCACGTGGGGAGTGGTTATCCTTGGGGGGGTCAGGAGTTCCCTAAAAGCTCAAGTGCAGGGATTGGGGCTGGTGCCATGCCCATGGTTTGGTCGTTTCCAGCCTTCAGAAGTAGATGCAGATACAGAGAACCCATTGAAGTAGCAAGTGATGACTGCAGAAAGAATGAACACTCAAATCTCTTCTCCTCCCCTCTGATCTCTCCCTGAGACCTCTTCTCAGAGAAAACATTCCTGACTCCTGGGGCTACTTCTCAGAGGCCTTGCTGTTCTTCCTCCTCCCTCCGGCCTCGTCAAGGCTGTGCCCAGGACAGACAGAGGCAGCCCCTCTACCAACACACTGGGGCAGAGGTGGTGACCGTCACAGACAGATATCGCTTGCTCTGGCTGGTGCTGTTCTCCTGCTTGGTCCCAACCAAGAACTCCAAGAGCAGGGACAGTTTTACTGAGAAGGTGGCCCTGCTGGTATGTACCTCTTATCTGCTTCTTCCCCGCCTTCTGACCACTTCTCTATTGCTCCTTTGCCTCTCCGGTGTCCCCACCCCCAACACGATCACTACTTCCTCCCATTCCAGTGTTCACTCCCAGTGACAGGGACCCTGCAGTTCTGCCCCACCCACCACCTGCCAGACACTTTCTCGGAGAGCTCAGATTCCCGGGTGGAACGGTTTTCTGTCCAACAGAGAGAGAAATTGATCTTTTGTAACCAAGGAGGCTGCTGGCAGTGGGCTCAATATGAGCCGTGACGTGGTACAGACAGCGAACAGTTCAAGTATGCAAGCTCCCCATGGGCTCTCCCCTGCAAATACTCAACCTGTGGGGGTGGGGAGCAGGCACTGACCCAGTTAAAGGCCAAGGCAGGCTCAAGCAGAGATGGATTTGGGATGATCTTCTGTCTAAACTGAGACCCCACTAGATGACATGATCTGCAATAAAAGAATTTAAGCAGAATATAAGGAAGGACCTGCCTGTAGGGACAGTCTCCCACATGATCAAAGTGGAGTCCCCTTCCTGGGGGAGCCAGGAGTCATTTATTGGATGCTCACAAGTCTGGCTAAGGATAGATTATTGGAGAGGACCGGTTTGGGACATCCAATGACAGGGTCTCCACGTTCAGCAAGGTGGGCCGTTAGAATAGGGTGGGGCGAACACCTGTCCAGTTCTGGCCATCTCTCTCAGGTTTCCCAGCACCTCCTACCTCGGTCATTAAGAATGGAGGTTTCCTTGAGACTGCACCCCTATTTTGGTGTGCCCAGGGAGACACCAGAAATCTAGGGCCTTGGCCTCATGGCAGGTCCATCACTGGTGGTCAGTGCATACTTGTGAAGTGAATGGATGGACCCTTAAGGCAGATCCCAGAGAGCTGAGGGCTTCCCTGCTCTGTCCCCACTGTTCCCTCACTCTGACTGTTTAGGGCAGCAGTTTCAACCTTTTTCATCTCAGGGTACACATCAACTAATGACTAAAATTCTGTGGCACAACAAAGATACAGTATAATTTTGACCATTCGTACCGAACAGTTATTGTAGTGTTGGCTATTGTCTTTTTTTTTTTTTTACTTGACAAGTGAAGGGGAAAGAGGTCAGTGCCCTGACTAAACAGTCAGGTATTGCATGTTTTAAAAATTCTTGCAGCACACCAGTGTGTCTCTTGCAGCACACGGACTGAAAATCACTGGTCAAGGGTCTTGCTTCTTCCCTACTAACTAGGGCAGAGAAGACAGCACTAACCCAGGACTGGAGGAAGGGAGGAAAGACACCTTCCAGCCTGCCAGGAACTGTCTAGGGCAATCAGTGATGCGGTCCTTCCTGGGCTCAGAGTCTACCCTCCCAACCTGAGGTCTCCAGGCCTGAGATAACAATCTCCTAACATGGTGTGTGGGCGAAGGGGAAGGGGAGGGGAGGGAGGAGCCCGGCAGCAGTATAATGGGGTCTTTAGGTTTTGCCCCTTCCCATCTCTGTCCCATCTGGGAGGCAGGCTCAAAGGAGCTTTTCTACCAAGGGTGACTGAGCCAGCCTGGTTTGGACTAGGAAAGGCTCTTTGAACCTCTCTCTCAGCTCCAGGAGGAAGTGACTGACAAGTACTAGCTAACTGTCTCTTTTCAAAGCCAAGAGGAAACGGCAGGAAGGACTAGGGTACGTGCCCAAGCTTGACTCTGAGATGTGTGCTCATCACATGGAGTCTGGGACGTCACCTGGCCCGTGGCCCTCAGAACCCCCATGCCGCTGACACACCCAGACAGTTGAGGGGCAGGGCTCTGGGCAATGGCTCCGCACGTGCCCCCTGGTCCTTAGACAGTAGGCAGCAGCCTCCGCCAGGCCTCCAGTTGCCCAGTACTGGCCCCCACTCCAGGCCGGGGCCTCTGGATGGCAGGGTGCCCGGAGAGGAGCAGTGTTCATGCCTGGCTCAGGCAGTAGAGATCGCTGAGGTGTGTCTGCCAGCCTCCCCTGGGCCCCGCGTGCCCCTCACCTTGAGCTGGGACTTGGAGACCTTGCCGCTCTTCTCCACATCCAGCGCGGTGAAAGCGTACCAGATGGACTTAAGCAGCTCCTTGCGCAGGGCCATGGCTGAGGCACCCGCCCGGCCCGGGGGTGGCTCTGACACCAAGATCCGGTTTCAGGAAATGCAAACGGCTGCACAGACCGCAGAGGAGCCCAGGCACGGAGCGAGAGCTCCACCTGCCTGCTCGCAGGCAGCCTGTGCTGGCGGTAACCAGCCTGTTGCTCTCGCAGTGCTCAGCGGCCCCCTTCTGGCAAGGCCGCTGAGGACCGAGCCCCAGAGAGCTGGAGCCCCAGTCGTGTTCAGCTTGGCCTCCTGGGCTGCCGGAGGCAGCGTGCTGAGGGAACAAGTCAGCCCATCCTGGCTCCGGAGTCAGATGAGGTTTGTTGGGGGTGTCCCGTCCCCATTCCACACTTACTGGGTTTTAGGTAAGTTATTTGACCTCCCTGAGCGGTTTCCTCATTGGTAAAGCAGGAAGAATGCCCACCTCACAGAGTCATATGAAGGTCTGAGAGTGGATGTAAAGCACAGAGTAGGCCCGGACAAAGCATTTCTTGTAGAGCCGTCTAACAGCACTGTGGTGGTGGGGCGCCTCTCAGGCAGAAGAAAACAAAGGCAACAACACAAAGCTGGAGGAGGAACTGGGCCAGGGCACCTCTCCAGGTCAGGCGGACTTAACACGTGATTTGCTGCCTCCCCCTCCTCTGGGCTTTGGCTCTAAAAGACACTCAAGAGCATTGCCCACTCTGGGCCCACTGGATCTGAAGACCCAGAGCCTGTTTCTCAGGCACACAGGGGTGAGCCTTGTGGTGGGGCAGCTGGGGGCCTGGGACTCAGGGCTCTCCACAGCAGTGCTTCCCTTTTTCAGATCCAGTGCCCATCACAGCTGGGACGCACCCCACCAGGAACAGGGTCATGGATGTTGAAGGTGCCTGCTTAGGCAATTGAAACAACCCCTCCCAGGGACATGCTCCAGTACCCTCTGCTCCCAAGGAGCAGGTGGCAAGAGCACAGCTTTCTAGGGAGCCATGTTCTGGGAGCTTGCTAGGCATCCTGGGAGAGGACACCCAGGCTGGGGGAAGAGAGTTCCTTTCCCCGGTGGCAGGAAGGAGCTTGGGGCACCTTTAATCCCTGCAATGTTTCCAGGCAGAAGGGGTTAAACCTAAAGATTCTTTCCCTTCTCCTGCATTTCTTCCTTCCCATCGGGGCGGGTCTGATCCTACCAGTTTTCAGTGGGATCCAGCAGTGGCTTTAGAATGCCATAGCATGGTCCCAGTCCCCTGCGGGGGGGTATCCCCAGATCCAGGACTTCAGCACCAGACCCTCAGTAACCTGAACAAAGGCACCTTTGCCCCACTCCAACACAGTTTTTTGCCCACATGGAGTAGCTGACTGGGTCTGGAGGGGCTCTGATGATGTAATACAAGGTAAGTTGCAAAAACCCAGAAATCCTCTAGCCTAAGCATCTTGAGACCCAGCCAGACTAGAAGCAGTGGTCACACTGGTCCCACTTAGCCACCCCAAGGCCCACCTGCTTAGTGGTGGGCAGGAAGCCACTGGCAGGCCCTCAGGTCTTATCTCACATGTGGGCACCCTCCCACCTGCACGCCAGTAGGGCAGCCTCTCCAGCCCAGCTCCAGGGATCAGCAGAGTCGGTGCCAAGGACAGAGCTGTGAGCCTGATCAGAGCAGCCCCGCCACCAGGGCCAAAGGCTGAGAGGAGAAAGGGATGGACTCAGGTGGAAACTTGAAACTTTTATTAAATACTCATTCACCCGTTTGCCACCACTGCTCAGAGCAGGAAAAAAAATTATCAAAATGCAATTTAAAAAAATTAACCCCGATCCCCAGTATGTACAAGGCTGCTTTTTGCCTCTCTACCACAGAGAGGCTGAAGGGCGGTTGGGGGTGGGGTGGGAGGGCTGGGCACCTTTTCTCCAGCCACAGGCCCCTGAGCACTTCTGACTGCAGTGGTGGGAAGTCCCCTGATGCCAAGTGGCCAGGCACCTCAGCTGGCCTCTGGGGAGACAGTAATTGCTCAAAGGGGCAGGGCTGGGATTGTCCTGCCCCTACTGAGCTGAAGACCTATCTGCCCTCTCCCCTGGTGGACAGTGACCAGTTGGAGATGACCAATCCCCACAGCAGCCCCAATTGCCACCTGAGAAGGGGAATGGGCTGAGGACAGGAAGGGGGTTCTCTGGAGCGGGGAAAGTGGGTGCTCAGCTGATTTTGAAGGGAGGATTCCCCAGTGCAGCCTGGTGATCAAGCTTGTCCTCCTTGGCTTCTGAGGAGCTGAGGAGACAGCTCCCCCGATTCCAGCTGTCCAGCCCTCCTCTTGGGCAGGGCCCCGACCCACTTCGGTTAGGCCATCTTCCTGCTGCCTTCTGGCCCTGGAGATCTACGTGGCCACCTTCCATGTGTCAGTCACAGCCTGAGCCCTTGGAGGCCAGATGGCTGTGCAGCACAGCCCTTCCAACACGAACAGGACCCAGCCCTCTAGGGCTCAGCAGCCACTCTCTGACCCTGTGGTCTCCAAAGTCACGGCCCTTTGTTGCATGGCAGCAGTGGCCACGCTGATGGCCTCCTCTAAGGTCTGCTGCTCCTCCAGCTGTGGAGAAGAGAGTGGAGAAAGGAGAGAGTGAGACTCCTCTCCTAGATTCTAGGGTTAGTGGCATGTGACCCACTTCTCTGAATCCACTCCATCCACCCAGTGCCACACACAGCACTTAGTAGGGCCCCAATAAACAGGAAGTCACTGATAAAGAGTCCTATTAGGCTGGGTATGGCCAGGGAGCCACAGAATGGCCCAAGGTCAGAGAGACGGGCTTGCTTGCAAAAAGGAATGACTGGTTGGAAAGGACCTTAGTAATCATCTACTTCAGCCTCCTTATTTTCCTGATAAAGAAACAGAGGTGTGAAGAGACGAAAGGCTTAGTCCACCAGGTAGGCTGCCACTGAAATTATTCTGAAGGCTGGAAGGAGCGTCGCCACTCTGCTTCAGTCAGCAAAGAGCCTGAGGCAGGTATGTGGATTTAGGAAGAAATGGATTTGTTCTCTGAAGTGAGCTCTTTTGAGCCAAATGCCCTTCCTGGGTCCTTTCTCCAGCCAGGTGGGATCCTCCTAGACCTGCACCCACCTGCACGGCAATGTGTGTTCCGTTGGCCGTAGCCAACAGCGCCACCTGTTGATGATGAAGAGATGCTACACTTGAGTCTTCAGCCATCACAGCCCCAGAGGTAATGATTGTGACCTGAAATACAGGTGAATGAGGTTTTCCAACTCACCTGCATTACTCTCCCTCCCCCAATCCAAGCAAAATCCCTCCAAGCAAGATGGCTGGAAATACCAGAAAAGAATGGATAAAACCATTATGGATCAGGTTAATGGACTTAAGGCTCACAGGACTTAGGGCTCATAGCTGAGTGATGTGTTGTTTTTCTTACAGCCAACTTAATTTAGGGATTTTGAATCATAGGACAGAGGTGTTAAAGGCCCCAGAGATAATTTAATTTCCTCATTTGAAAATGGATTGAAGTTCATAAAAGTGACTTGTCAGTGGTAGCAAAACAAATAAGGGGTAGATTGAGATTTCGAAACTGTCTCTTGACCCCCGGTGAAATGCCTTTCAACAGGAAAGTGGCTGATGGCCCAGAGGAACTGAGGGAAGCCCTTTTTTGTGGGGAAATCTTGGTCCTCGTAAGAAAGCTTGACTGGGTTAGCCTGCACTTTACTGTCCACCCAATGGAAAGGAAGAACAAGAGAACAAGAAACCCCAAGCAAACCGCCTGGTCATACGGGCTGTGTCTGGGTGCCATCGGCGCTGACCATGGTGACTGTATGTGCGCCAGATGTGGCAAGGTCATCGTCATGACTGGGGATGGTGAGGGTGGTGCTGCCGTGCTGGGTCACCATGCTGATGGCACTTCCCAGGGCCTGCAGGTCTACCGGGGACAGGCTGACCTGCCGACAGGAAGGAAGGAGGTGAGCTGGGAGTGCAGTGTGGGTTGTCTGAAAGCCCCTACAAGGACGGGTCCTGCCCTCCCAGACGCTGTCACGGGGATGGAGAAAGGCAGGGACAAGCAAGTCAAGCAGGTTGTATGGGAGGCTACACTAAAGAATTCTGCTCATCACTGCTATTTACCACCACTTCGCCACAGGGCTCTCTGTTCCATGTAGTTGGGGGTCTCCTCCTAATTTCATCCTCATGCCAACTCCAAAAGGCATAGTGCCCTTGACAGTGAGGGTGCTGACAATGGTCAGGTTATACTGCTGGCTAGAAACCCCAGGCTTCCAGACCCCTCACCATGCTCTCATATCTACACCACCGCGCCTCTCTTGAGAAGGACATCCGAGTGTCTCACTCAAATGTTCAGGACCTATCAGCCTCCAAGTAGAGAGGGAACTACTAACTGTGCTGTAGAAGTCCCAGAGACTTTCTGGAAGCATGAGGAGGAGGATGGGCTATGTTACAAGATTGGTACCCTCAGCCTCAGCTCACTGACACCCATAAGGCTAAAAAGAAACTGGGGAGAGAGGGGACTGTCAGGCCTTCAGGGTCCCCAGCGAGAGTGGGAGAGGGCACAGCCACAGCGGCTCACCCCATCCCTGCCCCTAGGGCCTGTACCTGCTGGGCACCATCCTGAGTGAGCAAAGCCACCTGGGGAGCCCCATCTTCCTCAGTCACCATGGCCACTTGGGCTGGGATGTCATCACCCTCTTCTTTCACCTCCGAAAGGTAAGCAATGCGAGGGCGTTTCGGTGGTGGGCTCTCCTCAGCTGCAGAGGTGGCTGGGAGAGGAGAGCCCAGGCTGACACCTGCCACTGGACAGCCATGGAGAAGCCTGGCTCGTCCCCACTCTCACCTCCTGCCCACGCCCCTCACCCTTGAGCTGCTGTTGCTCATAAAGGGCCTGCTCGCTTTCCTCTGTGGCCTCCAGCTCGCCGTGGGCGCTGCGCTTATGCATGGCCAGGGTGGAGGTCTGCCGGTAGGTCTTGCCGCAGGTGCTGCAGGTGTAGGGCTTGCAGTGTGTGTGCACCACGTGGTGCTTATACAGGCTTGAGTACTCGGTGAAGCGCTTCCCGCAGCCTGGTACCGTGCAAACGTATGGCTTCTCCCCTGGGGACACTGGGCTGTGAGGGGGGTGGGAACTGGGGCTGGCAAGGGGGAAACTAATGGGACAAGGCTGGGGGCTGGGGGCAGGGTTGGTGAAGGGAGAGGCAGAGGGAGCGAGAGGGTCTAAGACCTAGGAAAGATAGCCAGTGGAACACAGAGGGACACGAGTGTGGGGCCACTGAGCCCAGAGGTAGGTGGAGAGAAAATGAGGCAATGGGACAAAGTTGGGGCTAATGGAGGGAGCACTGGGGTCTTGTAAGATTGAAGGTCACCATCAGAAGAGGGAAGGGGTGAAGAGATAAGACTGTTGTGTCAGGTGTGATGGCAGAGTGAGGGGACAGAAGGCTGGACGAGGAACGTAACACTGGGGAGGATGAGGATACACAGGAGTCATACGGACAGGGAACGAGGTGAGGAGTTGGAGGGGATATTTCCCTCTGGTTTTGCCCCCATCATGCCTGACCCTGGCCTTTTACTGGGTGCTCAGCTGGGGAGGGAGAATTCAGAGTGAGTGGAGACAGCTGGCAGGTAGCTGGGAGGGCGGGCGGTACCTGTCAGATTGCACAGTGCAAGTGAAGCAGTGGTTCCGAGGATACCGCTGGAACCACAGAATCCCCTCGCCCCGCCCACAGACCAGCCTGGACTGGTCAGCAGAGAAGGGCTCGGGGCTGGGTGTCAAGAATGTGTCTCAGGTCAGAAGCGTACAGTAGAGGGGGCTAGGACCTCAGAGGGGGTGGTCCTCACATGCCAGCTGGCCCACCTGTGTGGATGCGCACGTGATTCTTGTAGTTGGTGGCGCTGGTGAAGCCGCGGCCACAGTGGGGTTCGGGGCAGGTGTAGGGCCGCTCGCCCGTATGGGTGCGCACATGTACCTTGCGGATATTAGATGTGGTGAAGGAGCGGCCACAGCCCTCGAACGGGCACCGGAACGGGCGTTCACCTGTGGAGGTGGGATGTGAAGGTTGGGTGTTGTACAGGAAGGAGGCGTCCTACTGGAGCAAGAAGCAGGGGTAGCACCAGGCTCTAGATCTGAGACTGAGCGGGGCAGGGAGGGCGGGCCCAGCCTACCAGTGTGGGTCCGGACGTGTTTCTGCAGGTCTCCTGAGGTCTTGAAGGCCTTGCTGCACAGCTCCTCTGGGCACTTGTATGGCTTCTCACCAGTGTGGGTGCGCACGTGACTCTTCAGCCCATATCCTGTCGGCCACATGGGAGTGAGGGTGAGAAGAACACTCAGCGGGGCCCCATCCTCCACCATCTGCTGTCCCCAGTTCAGGGGCTCTCCATTGCAAAGTATGCCCTGTGAGGCTCCAGACCTCCTTCAGCACAAGAAGCTTGCGTCTGCCTGGCAGATGAGGAGGACTGGAGAAGCAAACTCTGCTCTCCTTCCCTTTCCAGGGGCAGCTGGTGCCACTCCAGAACTCAAGCGAGAGGGAACCTAGGGGTGCCTAGAGAACCATAGCTGAAGATTCTCAACTGACGGGAAAAATAAAGCCTAGAGATGCAATCGCTAACCCAACACCCACAGGCTGGTCGGAGTCAGGGCTGACACAAAAGGCAGGAGGCTCTCTGCCAACCGGCTCCCCAGCCTCCTTCTGCTGGCCTGGACCATGCTGCCACCTGCTTCAATGACAGGGCTTCGTCCAGAGAGAGGGCCCTGAAAGCAGTTTCTCCAGGAAGGCAGCCTGGTGTTGGCTTCCCTCGAGGGAGTTCCCAAAGCTAATCTAGAACCCTCTGCCCTCAACTAGAAGCAGTTCACCTTTAGTTTCCATCCAGATAGCTTACCTGTGGCAAAGGCCTTTCCGCAGCTGGGAAAGTCACACCTGTATGGACGGTCACCTGTATGAGCTCTTTCATGTACCTGCAAGGACGAGCAGTGACTAGTTTAGACAGATAAGGATATGATGGGGCTCTTCGCTTCTTTCTCAGGCCCAGAGTATCAGTATTGGTCACCTCCTTTATTTTTGCCTCCTTTTCAGGTGAGAGGTCACTTCCTCCAGGGAGCCTTCCCTGGTCCCCTTTCTTCCTGCACTTTCCACGTGTCACAGCCCCCCATGTGTACCTTTCTTCCTCCAGTAGGCAATGAGCAACTTGAGGGCAGAGACCCCCAGTCAAAGTGGGCAGGTAGAATTACAGGCTGGTGGGGAAGATGGAAACACCGAAAGCTGTCTGTGGCAACCTTACCTTTAAGTGATGAGCGGTAGTGTACAGACGCCCACAGCCCTTGTAGCCACAGCGGAATGCTCTGTCCCCAACCTGCTGCCCTTTGCCGTTATGGGAAGCCTGGCTGTCGTGCAGAACCTAAGGAAAAATCTTGGGGTCCCTATATGTATTCTCCTCTATGAAGGGAGGGAAGGAGTAGGACATAGGGTCCATCTGTGGCAGCTTAGGACCCAATACATAGGGTTAAACTGCCAGGGGGAGAAGACAGAGAGGGAACAGACAGGGTGACACTGGAAGAAAAAGGCTGGCGTGTGGAGTCTCCACCCATCTTTGACAGATAGAGGGAGGATGAGTGTCATGGGACTGTGACAGCTACGGAAGAGAGGACATCCTAGAAAGCCAGGTAAGGTGGGGAGGGGTGGTCTGGATGGCCATACCCAAGCTGGGCTGGAAGCCAAAACCCCCCCTTCTGACCACACACACATAGGAGGCTGCAACTCTGGACACCTCTCTCCTGTGATAGGAGGAGCCCTGTCCTCCCTGGGGGAAGCCTGTGCTCAAAGGGGCATTACCAAGGGGGCTTTCTGTGGGCATAAGCTCACCTAGGTTCACAAGAGTGAGGGGCCACAACCAGCAAACCATAGAAGCCCCCAGGACAGGGGCCTGCACGTTCCTGCATGTCCCCATCAGCAGCAGCAGCTCCAACCACTGTGCCCAGCTAACAGACAAGTCCTTCCCTTTCATCTCTCCTGGGAACACTGCCAGAGCCACCCATGCACAGTGGCCTCTGGTCAGGGGCCATTACTGTTCTTCTGCTTTCCTGGGGAGGGTCCTGCTGGGATTGTCCCCAGCCTTTATTTCTGCAACACTTTGGCCTTCCCAGGAGTTCCTGAAACAGGGCTCCGGAAGTCATGGTGAACAGGGGGCCAAAGGGTGAGGCCAAATTTATGGCAAGTTCTGCCCAGTCAGCTCCTCTAGGCCAGGGGGTCAAGCAGCTGACACATTTTCATGGACACTTAGGAAGTTGGTGGTTGGTGGGGGAGAGTCCCAGGTGGCCAGGCCTGCTCAGTGAGCTAATCCACTCGGGCATTCAAATTTCACTCCCGCCTCACTAGCTCTCCGGGGGTGATCAAGGGAATCAAGTAAGTTCCAGGATGGGAATGACCTCTGAGATCATGGGGTCCCATCTCACTGCGTTAGAGAGGAAGGAGTTGGGGCCTGGGAGGAACGTGAACACCCACGGTCAGACTGGGTAGGGGCAGAGCCAGCACAGACCCCAGGGTTCATGATTTGAAGCTCAGTTGTCTTTCCAAAAGCATCAGGTCTCAAATTTGGCTTCTAAAACACACCTCAGGGAACAAGGGTACGAGTGGGCGTAGCCCAAAGTGACCTGCTGTACAGGTTTGTGCCTCCCTTTGAAAAGACATAAGGATGTCCTCTTCTCTATGATACAGCCTCACTAGTTTTATTATTAAAACAAAAACAAAAACAAAACCAAACAACAATCCCATCTTTGGGTAAAGCTGGTACTCCAGGAAGCCCTTGCACAAAGCCCCTGCCCCGAGGCTTTGTAGTTCACCCTAGGGAGGGAGCGCTCTGGTTTGGAAAGCTCACAGATCTCCGCGCCCGGTTCCCCTGTGCTTCCCCTGTGCGGAGGACCTCGGCTGCAGCAGAGGCAGCTGGGACTGACTGACATTTGAAGAGCCAGGACCCTTTTCCTTTGACGCTGAGCTACTGTGCAGGCCTCGTGTTCCAAGAATCCCAGCTGCTCTGTTGCATCTGCCCTTGTCACTGCCTACTGAGGTTATTTCCCCAAACGACTAAATGAGTCACAGAGAAGAAATAAATACAAGAACAGCTGACCTCAGTTGACTGGAAAACTAATAAAAGTCACTGGTAGGGCTTTCCAGGCAGCACAGAGGATTATTACAACAGCCAAAGTGAAGCTAGGCCCGAACCCCTAAACTCCCACTGGACGGATGTCACTGCTTCTCACAGCTGCCTTCCCTCTGCAGAGGCAGCATAAACAAGGGTGAGTGCAAACAGCTGTTGGCAGCCCTGGCCAGGCTGGGATGCACGCCTAGATGAGGATGTGAGAGACCAGTTGGGGAGCTGGGGTACAGTGGCAAAAAGAGTAGCCCAGGCCATGTCCAAGCATGGGGCAGTCTTGTCCTCTAAAGAGGTGGCAGTTCTGGCAGGGCCAGGAGAGCTGACAGTAGTGTCAGGCTCTGTGAGCTCACCTTGCTGGCATACTGCTCCAGGGCCACCACTGTGTCTGTGCTGAAGCCCTCATCATCCTCTGCAGCCAGGTCCTCCAAGCCCACCTCCGTCTGCACAGCAAGGATGGTGCTGTCGGAGGGCATAGCCGCGGGGTGGTGAATGTAGGCAGTGGAGCCATCCTCCAGCTGGACGGCTTCCAGGGTGCTGGGGTCATAGCCCTCTGCAGAAACATGCCGTTAGCCAAAATGCTGCACATGGGCAAGAGATCGGGCAACCCTGGCTTCAGGTAGTGGGAGGTACATACACCAAGGAGGGTTTCAGCCTTGGGTTTTTCCTGGCCTGTCACCTCCTTCTGGGGCCGCCTCTCCTAAGGGTGAGGTCTGCTATGGAGCACTCACCGGGACTCACAAGCTTCTCAAGAGCCCGAGGGGATTATTACCACCTTGGCTTAGATGACCTCGAGAACCTCCCAACTGGTGGTGCCTTACCACCTCTACTTCCCCTCCAGGCAGCACAGCATCTGGAGGGATCTTCGCAGGACACAAATGTGATCATGTGACCTGAAGCCTAAACAATCTGATTGCTTCTCATTGGTCTGAGGCTAACGACCAAAACCCTTCTCCAGATATTCACGCCCCAAGTGCTTTGGGCCCTCCCTCTATGTGGCTTCTTCTTACCTGTCCTGCCCTCACCCCCTGTACTCTAGTTTCCAGCAGTTTCTGGAATGTGCCATTCTTTCCTCTCATCCCTGGACCCACGCATGGTGTTCCTTCTGTTCGCAGTGCTGAACTCTCCCTAGCTAAGGCCACTTCAGTCTTCAGCTCTCAGAGCCAGACACCCTCCCTGAGACGGATCCCTGTTTGTGACGATCAGTGCATCAGTGAGGATGGGCTTCACCTCCAGCTCCCCACCTAGACTCTAGGGGAGCAGGGGCTGTGTCGGACTTTGTTCTCTCCTGTATATTCCACACCCAGCACACCACCAGGCACGTGCACATAGTCACTCAAGAAACTACTTGTAAAAGGAATAAGTTGTTATTCTTCAGTACCTTAAAGGCTTTATTCTTAAATGTAAGTTTTTTGTTCCTGGTCTTGCATGACATCCTTAGGTCCTATTTAAAGTCCTAAGACTTTGTGGTTTGTGCAGAAGCCAAAGCTGCCATTCAAGGCCCACGCTACCAACCTCCAAGGCCCAGCCTCCCAGGGACAGAAACTGTTGCTCCTGTGACACCCACAAGGGAAGGTAGGTAGGATTGACTATGACCCCACCTTTGGGTGTGTGATGTATGTAGGCCATGCTGCCATCTTCCAGCTGCACGGGTTGTCCATCCTCAAAGGAAAGAGGTTCTGTAACGAGAGCAATGACTGCCTTTCTCTGGAGCTTAGTGCCAGGGAGGGGCTCCTCAGTGGGGGCTGCTGGGCCTCCCTCCATGGAGCAAGAGTGTCTTGGGGCGCCCTAGACACTCACCTTTCTGCACCGTCACTTGGTGAATGTATGCGGTGGTACCGTCCTCAAGCTGGATCACTTGCCCTTCAAGCAGCTTCTCTCCTATGGAGGTAAAAATGGAGAGAAGTGGGCTCAGCCCAGTCAGGGGCTGAAAACACCTGCCTATTTTTAGTGGTGGCCTGAGACACAGGTGTCATGGCTGTGTACCTCAGCACAGGTGACATTTTCCAGGCTACCTCCCTGCCTGCATACATAGGCCTGGGCCTCAGTTCTAATACTGATCTAATCCTTGATCTTAAAGTGAATCTATACTGAATACACTACATATGTTTTATTAATATACATTTAACCTATGTAATTTACAACCTAATAGTAAGTTTCTGAGACTGAACTAAATGGAGAACAAAGGATGCCCTGAACCTAGAAAGGCCCCAGTGGGTCAAAATTCAGATACAGCTCAAACTAACTAAATAAGAGCACATGTCCTGGACCCCCAGTGTGGCTGTGCACCAAGACACAGACCTCTGCTAAAGCAGCACGGCTTTCTGGTGAGAAGCAATGAGCTCTGGAACCAGTCCAGGCCTCCTGGGTTTGAACTTTACCTTAACCTCTTACTAGGTGTGTGCCTGTGGACAGTCAGCTTGTTTACCCTCTCTGTGCATCACCTTCCTCTTCTTCTTCTTCTTTTTAAAGATTTTATTTATTTATTTTTTAGAGCTACACCAGCCAGGGCAGCTTCTTCTTCTTAAAATGATTAAAAATTGTGTCTTCTTCATTGGGTTGCTATAAGAGTTAAATGAGTTAATGAATATAAAGCAAACACTCAGAACAGTGCCCAGTATGTAGTCAGCTCTCAATAAGCCTTAGCTTTTCTTACAATAAGCCTAATTTGCCTATTAGAAGAAATGGAAAATAAAGTAATAGGGAGCAATGTGAATGTGACTTCTAGGTCTTCTTCCATTACCACTGGTGGGTAATGTTTCCTTCACTGATTTAACATTTTCTTTAAAAAAAAAAAAAGATTTTATTTATTTATATAAATAAAGAGAGAGGGGAAGGGGAGGAGAAAGAGAGGGAAACATCAATATGTGGTTGCCTCCCGAGTACCCCGCATTGGGGACCTGGCCCGCAGCCCAGGCATGTGCCTCGACTGGGAATCTAGCTGGCAACCCTTTGGTTCACAGGCCTGCACTCAATCCACTGAGCCACACCAGCCAGGGCTGATCTGATATTTTCATTTCAGTTTTCCAATGAAAAATTGACTCATGGTAACCAAATAAGCACTACAAAAAATCAATAAGACTCCAGAGTTCCTAAGATATTACCCTTCCTTTACTGGAAAGCCCTTCTCAGAACAGAAGGCTCTTAGATTTCTGTGTCCAGTGAGTATGAGAGGAGGGCACAGGGGAAGGAAGTGAGGCAGAGAAGCAGGGACACTGAAGAGTCTGTAACAACTGTTCTGTTCATTCCTCTCCTTACAAGTTTCAGGTTTAGGAAGCTGAGCTCTTATGATGTGGGTAAAGGACCAGGCAATTCCGGCCCAGCTCTCTGCTGACGTCTCTGCCTCAGAGGAATTTCCAACTTGTTCCCAAACTGGGTCTTCGTGGGTCAGTAGTTAACAGTTCTACAACCCAGCTGAAGGAGAGTGGAAACAAAGGTAAGAACTAGGAGAGGCGAGAGATACCCCCCTCTCTTCCCTCCCACCAGCGAGCAGTAGGCCACCCTGCATTTTAACCCTCTGTCTGTCTGTCCTGGCAGGGGCGCCAGTGCTGGGGGTTCTGAGGACGTCAGCAGAGCTTCTGCTAGCAGAGTGGGCATTGCTTAAAGGCAGAAAATGAAATGTTAAGAGGAGTTATTTGAGCCCTGGTCAGTGTGGCTCAGTTGGTTGGGTGTCATCCCACAAAACAAAAGGTTGCCCACTGGATTCCCAGTCAGGGCATGTGCCTGGGTTGCGGGTTTGGTCCCCTAGTCTGGGTATGTGTGAGCGGCCGCATGTCTCTCTCACACTGATGTTTCTCTCCTTCTCTTTCTCCCTCCCCTGCCCCTCACTCTGTAAATAAGTAAGTAAGTAAATAAATAAAATCTTTTAAAAAGGAGATGAGAAAAACAATTTTAAATGTAGTGCTATCAATGTTTTATTTACACTTCTGTATTTCTAGTACAATCCTTGATCTATAAGTGAATCTATACTGAACACACTGTATATGTTTTACTAATACACATTTAACCTATGTACTTTACATTTTAATTTAAAATATATTTTGAAATGTATAATACTGGCTGAGAAAAAATTTTAACTGACAGTTTCTTCTAACTTTCAGAAGGGGAAAGGGGGTGGGGAGAACAACTGGCCAATGTGGCCCTGATGTCCCATTAGAGAGGTGACCGTACATTCCTCTCAGTTGGAACAGCCCAGTGCATTTATCGATTTATTACTTTAAAAATCTTTTATTTATTTATTTTTAGAGAGAGGGGAAGGGAGGGAGAAAGAGAGGGAGAGAAACATGGACGAGTGAGAGAAACATCCATTGGCTGCTCGTACACGCCTGGACCAGGGACCGAACCGGCAACCCTTTGCTTTGTGGGACAGCGCCCAACCAACCGAGCCACACCAGTCAGGGCTCCGGTGCACTTATCCATGGCACATTCTTCCACGCTCAGAAGTGTCAAGTCTGAATGACATGCTTTATGCTTACCCTAATTTCAGGTAAATCTCATCAAGTTTTAGGGCTTCCTGCTCGTTGAGGGGCCCAGACACAGCTGCCTGCTGACAGAGATGAAAGCGCCCAGGCAAGCGCTTCAGGGGAGCTCACCAGAGAGAGAGGTGCCTTCTGAGACAGTGGAGTTCTGCATCCGGAAGGCCAGCTCTACCTGCGGTGAGAAATCTGTGGTGTGTGAATGTGTGTGCACGCGTGTAAGCACACACTGCAGCGTCTTAGAGGCGGCAGAGAACAGAGCCAGGAAGAGTGATGACAGAAGGGTATAAAGGGGACGTGAGAGTGGCAAACAGACCCAGACACAAGAAGCAAAGACATTAGAAAAGAGTGTGGCTTCCTCAGGCCAGGTGTGGCCACTTGCCTTTTACTTATTTTTCAACCATTAATCCATAGCAGAAGACTGAGGCATGGGAAATAATTGGGTCCGTGGAGTAAACAGCCCAGGGCACACAGTTCCTACGTTCTTCCACCCCACCAAGACCGCAGCTGCGGGGCAACACCTGTGACGGCAAGTCCGCAAACAGAGGGTTTCGGGCTTCAAAAGTATTTTAGAAGCCCTGGCTGGTGTAGCTCAGTGGATTGAGCACGGGCTGCAAACCAAAGTATCGCAGGTTCGATTCCCAGCCAGGGTACATACCTGGGTTGCAGGCCACGGCCCCCAGCAACCGCACATTGATGTTTCTCTCTCTCTCTCTCTCTCTCTCTCTCTCTCTCTCTCCCTCCCTCCCTTCCCTCTCTAAAAAATAAGTAAACAAATCTTAAAAAAATGAAATCTTTAAAAAAAAAAGTATTCTAGAGAAGTTCCATTTTCAAGAAAACTAAGCCAGCCAGACTCACACATCATAGATCTTGATAAGAAACCTTCCTAGAAGGCACCCCTCACTATCATATGACAAGAGCTTACTGATGAGACTAAGAGGTCTCCTTGTCATCACCAAGAAGCAATTTAAAATAAAACCGACAAATTACCCGAAAACTTGAGAACCGAAATACTTTTTAACGCTGTGTTGAAATGAGGAGGGCAACGCTGCAATGACAGTGCAGTCGTGAGGACGGCAAAGCTCACAGAGCCCGGAAAAGACAAAGACAGAGCGGGAACGAGGCGGTGTCTGCCCAGTGCTCTCCAAGGGGGACAGGCATGCCGTGTGGCGTGCCTGAGGGTGCGGGCGAGGAAGGAGGCTGCGGTGGAGGTGAGTGTCCCTGGCCCGACGGCCCGGCCCTTCAACAGCCCTCTGTTCTAATGCCACCCTCACCTTGATCTCTTAAGATCCTAGAGAATCCGAATTTCAGGCATACAATGAATTTTGTTTTAGTACCTAAATGTCATTATTTTAGTGGTTTTTAGCACTTAATCCCAAGTTTACCCATGTCTATCCCATGCAGTATTTGGGACATACTTATACTAAAAAATTATTCTCTGTTTATCTGAAATTCAAATTTAACTGTGTGCCATGTGTTTTTATTTCTGGCAACTTTAGTGGGGCCCATGACATGAGATCTATTCTTGGGTGTCCCCTCTGAACCTAGAAGAGTATCTTGTACATGGTGGATGTTCAGTAGATAGTTTTGAGTGCTTACTACACTTGCTTGAGCCCTAGCCAGGTGGCCTGGTTGGTTGGAGCATTGTCCCGTACACCAAAAGGCCGCAGATCTGATGTCTGGTCAGGGCGCGTACAAGCGCAGCTGATCAATGTTTCTCACAGTGATGTTTCTCTCTCTCTTTCCTTCCTCTCTCTCTAAAATCACTAATGTATCTTCAGGTGAAGATTTAAAAGAAAATTTGCTTGAAAGCACCAAGAAACTGGACAGGGCTGTTTGAAAAGCAGGAAGTCATAACCAGCACTGTGCTCATCTATTCCAGAAATATTTGTGAACTATACACTACATGCAAGGAATTCTGCTTTTCAAAGGTCTTGGCTCCAACAGCTGACCTGGTCTGATTTTCCAGTTGCCTAGATGGCATTTTATTTTAAAGAGTTCCCTTTTTAATCAATTACCTCAAGAGATTCTCATGCAGAACAAATTTTGGCAAGCGGTGGGAGGCTAGGGTTGGGGTGACAGTGTTGGGAGGGGACACTCCTCTCCAGGAGCTGAGGGAAAGAGCAGGGATCCTGAGGTCCTCAGAAATACTCACCTTTGACAGCTTGCTGGACATAGGCCGTTGTCCCATCGCTAAGGGTGACCGTCTGCAGCCCCAGGCTCTCCATGGCAAACTGCTGCTCGTGCACTCAGACATGAAGTTGGCTTCTGGTCAGCCCCGAGAGCCGCAGCTGAGGTCAGGGATTTCCTTCTAGGTCACAAATCTGAGGGAACAGACAGTTTCACATTATGAGTTGCACAGGTTCCTAATGCCACAAGGAGGCACAGCAGAAAAGTGAATGAGGGCAGTCAAGAAGAAAAAGAGACAAATTCTTCGAAGTAGAGAACTATGTTGGTTTTTACGAAGTGGGTTCAAAATATATGCCATTTAAGAATTCTAAAATTTGGGTATAAAAGAGAAGCATGCCAGCCAAACTGGTTGTAAATTAAGATTTCACTGATCAAAACCCACTTTTAAACTCCCTCTCCTTAGAAGGGAGCCCTGTTGAAGGCAGCCAGCCAGCCAGCCACCCGCACTCTGTCCATTTGACACCTCTCCTGCGCTCAGATCCATTCACGCACCCTCCGCAGTGAACACCCACCCGCATCACAAGTGCAGTGAGTCCCCAACAGAACTCACCACCCCTCCCCCCAAGAACTGTTCCACATCTAGTGTCCTCTGTCTTGGGGATGGCATCTCCAGCTACTCAGAATTGGTGGGGTCATCCCTGATTCTTCCTCTTCCCTCAAAAGTCTAGGTACACCACTATATAACAGCTTATGCAAATATTAACTCAAAATAAAGACTTGACTGTAAGACCTGAAACCACTAAACTCCTAGAACAAAACATAAGCAGTAAACTCCTTCACATCAGTCTTGGCAATGATTTTTTAAAAATTTGACACCAAAAGCAAAAATAAGCAAGTGGGACTATGTTACACTAAAAAGCATAAAGAACTCATACAACTCAATAGTAAGAAACCAAAAAATATTATTAAAAACAGGCAGAGGATCTGTACAGGTATTTTCCAAAGGAGATATTCAGATGGCCAACAGGTACATGAACAGATGCTCAGCATCCCTAATCAGCAAGGAAATGCAAGTCAAAACCACCATGAGGTACCACCACATACCTGCTAGAATGGCTGTTATCAAAAAGACAAAAAGTAAGTGTTGGCAAGCATGTGGAGGAAAGGCAGCCCTTGTGCACTGTTGGTGGGAACATAAACTGGTGCAACCGTTATAAAAAATAGTGTGGAGGAGGTTCCTCAAAAAAAAAAAAAACAAAAAAAAAAAACCCTACCATATGATCCAGCAATTCCACTTCTGGGTATTTAACCACAGAAGATGAAAACGCTCACTTGAAAGGACACATGCTCCCTCACGTTCACTGCAGCGTTATTCACAACGGCCGAGACACGGACACAGCCTGAGTGTCTACCAATGGATGAGTGGGTAAAGAAAGCGTGGTGTGTATATATACAATGGGACATTACTCAGCTATAAAAAACAATGCTCAGTGAAATAAGTCAGACGGAGGAAGACAAATACTGTATGATCTCACATGTAGAATCTACCCCCCTGCCAAAAAAAAATAAAACAAAATCAAGCTCCTAGATACAGAGAGTAGACTGGTGAATTACAGAGGACAGGGGCTGGGTGAGGGCAAAATAGGTAAAGGGAGTTGAAAGGTACAAATTCCAGTTACAAAATAAACAAGCTTTGGGGATGTAATGGACAGAATGGCAACAGTTAACACTACTACACTGAATATTTGAAGGTTGCTAAGATGGTGAATCTTAATTCTGTAACTATGTATAGTGACAGATGTTAATTAAACTGTGGGTGACCGTTTTGCAATATATACAAATATTAGAGCATTACTGTTGTACACTTGAAACTAATGTGTAACATTGTATGTCAATTATACTGCAGTTAAAAAAGAAAGTCTAGGTACCTTCTTCAGGAGATTATCACCTCTTACCTCTTGACTACTTGCATGAGTTTCCTAATGTATGTCTTCAAATAAACTCTTGCCTGTCTCCTATTTATTTTGTCAGGATGACTTAGAAATAAAAAGTATAACCCTAAATCCACTTTCTTGATAAAAAGTCTTCCATGGCTTCCTCCTGCCCTTAGAATCCATGTTGCAGGCAAGGCGGGGCCCCTTACAAGCCCCGGCAGCCCTGGGCACTACGTCCTCCTAGCACTCACACTCCTAGTCACCGACATCAGTGCTCGTCACTGCCTCTGTAGCACATGTTGCCCACACAGGGCTTTGGACTGCAGCCTGGTTTCTGGCTCGCTGTGGGCTCTCCACAAATCCTTGCAGGAAACTCTGGAGCGTCCAGCTGGCAGGACTTCCTCTGCATCTGTCGTGGCGTGGAGCCTACTGGAACTGGAGAGCTCATACTTGTGGAGCCCTCTGCTCTGGGTTCAATGGTTAAGGTTTTCTTTGCCACCCATTCAAAGAATGCCCCTGGGCTCATAATCTAGACTGGCTACTAGACCCTCACTACCTGCCAGTTGATCTTCCCAATCAATCACCGTTTTTGTGTCTGCTCCCAGAGAGGATATTTGCATGTCATTGTGGATGTCGCTGCCTGCAGCCAGAAGCAATACTAGCTGGGGCTTGGGCAGCCCCAAGGACTGAGCGGATCAATTTCTTACACAACTATAGCCCATTTGTGGCAGACTGGTTGAGATGCTCTTCCCTAGACTTGGCATCTCCACTGTCCATGAACATTTACTAAATGGGCTAAGCTCCAGGGATAGCAATACTACTACTATCAACAGTCAACACTGCTGCAGAGCTAACTACGTAGTAGGCATTTTACATGTAACTCCTCACAATGACCCTATTATTACCCTCACTTTACAATGGAGGAAATTAAAGCCCAAGATATAAGTAACTTGTTCAAGGTCACACAGCTAATAAGTGGGAGAGGAGGATTTGAATTCAGGCCATCTGGCTCTTAAGTACTCTACTTTGCTCCCTCGTAAAGAGATTTTGAGTTGAGGGTTTATGGACCCTGAAGACACCTAAAAACAGTGCATGAGCTTCAGCATTTTTCTGAAGAGGGGGAGTCCACACTGTCAGCAGACTCTTAAAGAGATTAAAGGTAAAGAACCGCTTGTCTCAGTGTGAACTCTGACATCTGACCGATCTTCCCTGGTTTGCTGGGACCCACGCGGTAACCCCACCCTGGCCCAGGGCTCTGGTAACTCTCCCGTGGTCCCGATCTCAGGAAGCTCAGGTGCTGGCCTCTTGGTCTGCCCCATGACCCTTAGCTTTCGTTCTCTTTATCAGGGAGAGAAGTTGTTCTGGTAACCTATTTTTGTGTAATGGCATTGTGCCAGAAATAAGGAAACATGTGAGAGACCTATGTTGAAAGGGATTACAAAATGGCTCCAAATGTTTCTGGCTGGGTGCCTTGGATGCTGCGGCAACGGTGGTTTAATTTAGCTCACCTGGACTCTGTTGGGACTTTCTGAGGAAAATCTGTGGTGTGGTTAAGAACACCAGCTCTAAAGTGAGACAGCCTGGATTCCGATCCAGGCTCTACCTCTTTGGAGCTGTGTATCCTTGGGCAAGTAACTGAACCTCTCTGAGCCTCAGATGGCCTTCTAATAAAAGAACAGTGAAATCTCCACAAGTCGCTGTAAGGATTAAATGATGTCATGTATGTCAGCATTCAGCAAAGTGCTAAACGGTATATAGGAAGTACTCTAGAAATATGGGCTCCAAGGAGGAGGGGGTGGAAAAGAGCCTAAAGGGAAATGCTTTTGAAACAATGGGTATTTCTGAAATGTAGCCAAGAGTAGTGGCAACAGCCCTGGACTACTCTGCAGAATGGCTTCTAATCTTGATCCTACCTCTCAGGACAGCCGCCTCATCTGTAAAATGATGCTGGTCCAGATGACTCTAAAATCCTTTCCACTGCTCATGCTACTTACATTTATCACATATATAGCCCTTAATATGTATCAGCCACTGTTCAAAGCCCTTTACCTACATCAACTCTTTTCATCTTGAAAATAATCTTACGAAGATGTAGATACATTATCCCCATTTTACAGATGAGGCAACTGAGGCTTAGAGGTGGAGTAATTTGTCCAAGGTTGCACAGCAAGTGCTGAAGCTAGGATGCAAAGCCAGGTAGGCTGGCTCCATACCTCTAAGTATCTGGTGTATTTCTTCCTTCTGCTAATCCACTGTGATACAATGTTAGCAACCAGAACACTCAAATATTGGTTGGTAAACCTTCATCTCACCCACTGCAACTTAAACCCAGTTCTTCTTGACCTGAGCACAATGGGAAGAGGGAAGAGCTGATAGCCACATCTCCCAAAACAGCTCTTCTTAGACTCGAAGCAAAGACATGTCCAATCTTTCATATGTCCTTGCATGCAGGCTAAATACTCAATTTTCCTCCTTAAGCCTCATAATATACACTTTTCAAACAGTCCACTTTTGCTCTCTAACCTCTCCCAATGTCCGAAGCTGCCTTCCAATGGGGCCTGCCTGAGGGTGGTGAGAGGTGCTGCATGGCTGTGAGGCACGTGCGAGTATGATTGCTGTT